>NC_074711.1:17086750-17386750 GCF_947242115.1 Biomphalaria glabrata | reverse complement strand
GCTTAAACTATCATTTTGTGTTGAATTGTTTGTAGTCTATTTGATGTAGTGAAACTTTGTCACGATTTAGTGAAAATGACATATTTGTGTTTGTGTGTGCTAAGTGTCTTGTCCTGTGTACTTAATGTGTAAATAGTCACTGATTGTTAGTCCTTCAATCGCTTTCAATGCAAGACTTCATATGACGATATCAACTTCATATCTACAGTTTTATGAGACTAGTAGCGAGCTATCTGTGAGGGTAAATTGTCGTCCATTTTATTGTGCTTGCGAAAGTGTACATAAACTGTTTCTTCTTTTTTTTTTTTTTCGTGAGAGACAGGCAGACGTGAAGACTCAATGAAGTTAATGCCGTTTAAAAGACAACTAGATTAACAGCGTTACGTAGAGATTGAACTAGTTTTCCAAGCTAGTTCCGTAAATCTTAATCCTGAATGATATCTGTAGAAATATTATATTATATTAAGTGTAATCGTATAAATTAGTTTGGATCAATCATTTGTAACATGTATGATCGACTTAGACATAAATCTGTGCGATAGAAATATTTGGACCAATTGTTTTTGTTTATCTTTTAGCTTTCTCAATGCTCTATGCTCCTATCACTTGTCTGGATCAGTTGTCAAGGGGGAGGGAAGAAGGGGGGGGTATCTTAGTTTGACATGATCGTTTTGTTTTTAAATGCATACAAAATGTTCCCTCAGGGATGGAGTCCTCGAGGGGACTGATTCATCTTATACCATCACATCTGTCAAGCACGATTTCTATCACTTTCTCAGGATACGAAACAAAATAATCAATTACCTACAGTTAATTAACTAATTGTTTATTTTTTTATTATTCATTCCTGTGTTGCCAGGTAAAATAAATAATTGTGCGAAATTTCAGCTTGATCCGACATTGGGTGAGGAAGAAATAACGTGTACAAACATTTTACCAGACAGACAGACAGACAGACAGAGTGAGTTGATAAAAGCTTTGTGGAAAAAAAAAGAGAAGGAAAAGCGAAAAAAAACAAAAACAATAGACTAAAATATTATGTTTACATTTTTTGCAAGTCTAGTGCGAAATCTTCAATGCATCCACTTTTTTGTTCTCTACAGTTTAAAAATAAAAGTGGATTTCTTTTCTTCGACTTGAAAGAGTTAAAGAGTCTAGATATTAGAAGAACAGTATAAAGACCGTTTGGTAAGTTTTCTTTGCACATCTAAATGTATGATCATATAGACTGGGCGAGGCTTCAACTTTATCAATCAAAAGTATTCAGCACTTACATAATCAGATTTAGTCTATATAAAGCTACCACAGTATTCACAGATAAGGCAAAATATGTAGGGTGTCTTCCCCTCAGATATATGAACACGTTATTGCTCCCACACCCTTTCTGGGATCAAATTTAATTTTTTTAAAAATATTTATAGTACCTAACAAAACATGAATCCATTTAAAAATTTACCAATTAGTCAATTAATTATTGGTAATTAACAATTTTGTTTGATATTGAATAAGGGAAATAACTTCTAATTTCTACATTATTGAGTGATATAGTTAGGAGATTGGAATTCTTTACCTTAGAATAGATTTGTTTTGTAAAAAAAGATTGTGTATATTCGTCTTATTTTTAATCATCTTGGTTCGTTTTTGTCGACGTTATTTCTCAGGCTCTTTTACATGCTGACGTTTTGGTTTAAGCTTACTTTCAGCTCTGTATACACTGGATCATTTGATTCACTCATTTTTCTAACTACAAATCTAAAACTTCGAAGTTATGTTTCGCCTGTGGATGAGAAAGGTGCAGCTTCTTCAATTGTTTCTAGTTTGAACTTGGAGTAAAACTTCAATCTTTTGTTATGATGCTCTAACTGATGCTCCAAATTAATATTCACTTACAATGTTTGGGACATCATTGCTTATTAAATAGAAACCTGAGAGATGTTTTTGTTTACGGTGTTTCGATGTCAAAATTAACCATCTGGAAAATTTCCATAAAAACATTTGCTGACATTTATTTGTCTAGATCAGAGTAACCACTTCAAATCTGGCTATGAGAAATTTTAAAGATTAACCAAGCAATATCAAGAACGCCCAATTTCACTTCCGATTTGTCTACTCAATAAAAGTTACACACTGAAGAGGTTAAAAAAGTGAATTGTGTAGGTCTTACACATAGATATATACATATATATGTCTATGGTCTTACATGTATATCAGAATCACACTTCCGGTCTTTAAAAACATCTACACGTCCTTTATTGTGTACGCCGGATACACCAAAAAGTTTGCTTATAGGTTTTCAGCCATGTTTAGAAATCTCCATTACAATTAGTAGTGACTTTTGAATTATTCTTTTATTCTTCACATCTTATTATTTTTCTATGTGGTTAGAATACAATCCAAAAGTTGTGCAGAACTCCCGTACTCTTGAAACTGTAACATTTCAAACTCTGTCATCAGGTCAGTCAACGTTCACTTTGTTTCTTGAATGAAATAGTTTTATGCTCCAAATCACAAGCAACTTGATTAATTCTAAATAATAGAAACCAAAGAAATGATAGATAAAAAAATGTAAAATGAAATGAAAAAAAATATTTCTCACTACAAAGATACAGAATTCAGATAACCAGTCTCTTGTCTGAGTTAAACAGGGTAGTAATTGCCTTGGGAAAAAAAAAGCCTATTATTGAATCGGAGCGTCTCCTTGCGTCCCCTTATATCCCATAAACTCTGATAAGGATTATTTCTCAGGACCGTGACCTCTTCAGCCTCGTCCTTTCTGAAGCCTCTACAACGTGCCACAGAATCTCACGGAACACTGATGGCAGCCCCTTTGTGGAATGCTGAGGCGTTTATTTGGACTGAGTGACAGGGTCTCCCTTGCTTTCCCTCCCCGGGACTCAGATACCTTTGCATTGAATGCCTTGGCTTCCCTCCCCGGGACTCAGATACCTTTGCATTGAATGCCTTGGCTTCCGAGGCAACCTGATGGTGATCAGTGGGTTGTTTGCTCATTCCACTAACAGAGGTTTCCGCCCAGGCGCCACTTTGACGCTACGGAATCCTCTGTACGTAGTAGTTTCCAGATCATGCGGCTCTCCATACAGCCTTTCTTCTAAAGGGACAAGTCTCTATTTCGGGTCGCTAGATAATTTATAACAGTACTGTCTACATGGGAAATCAAACAACAGATAAATAAAAATGTTGACCTTTAGTTATTACCATATTGTGAGGAATAAAGCTTATCGTTACCACTCCCTATCTAGAGAGATCTACCCTTACCGACTCCTTGCCTAGCTGCTTCAGAACAAGCCAGATTTTTGCACATTTGTCAGACGAAAAACAAATGAAAGATAAACCACTGCGCACTTTACGGGATAAATCTCATTCCTTTTTTTTTCTCTAGAGAATTTATTTCCCTTTATTAAAAGAATAATAACAATGACGTCATCAGTTTTAAACTTTACAAAACGTTTGAAGGAAACACGTCAATCTTAATGAGCCTTTGTCTAGCAGTCTAGCAGTTCTATTTCAGTCACTCTGGCAGGTGTAATCAGTGTTGGAAGTGTATGTGTGTGTAGTGTGTGTGTGTGTGTGTGTTTCTTAATGCGTTTATCTGTGTGTGTATGAGCTTGTTTATACAACTACGGGGTGTAGAAAACATTGAGTTCGATTTGACTAAGTGGAAAACCTGGAGTCTGGAGAAGTTGCTTGATAGGAAGACATGAGCGAGAAAAGAAATTTGTAAAGAAATGACTTCAAAGTATTTTTCACTAGAATCTAACCATATTTTATCAAAAGTTGCCATAAGGGAATGTGTCTCACTGTGTCTCACTATATGTATGTCTTACTGTGTCTCTGTCTCACTGTTTGTTATTATCTTCCTGTGTCTTCACTATGTGTTGCTGTGTCTCATTGCGTGTGCCAAACAGTGCAAATAAATATGTTCTGTTTAGTATTTAGTTTATTGGTTGAAATATTGTTTTCTTTTATTCGCCTCTTCTTATTTGATAAATTACAGACGTTCCTTTCAACTGAATACTTCCTCCTAGTCGTGAAGGTTAATTCTAGACTTGAACTCTGCTAATTCATTGTTGTTTTTTTCTGGCTGAATCATGCAACCTGTACCGTGCTCTAAAGGATCTAGGTATCCCTCATATCCTAGCATATGGAATGAGAAATGTGCTTTTGTCTTTGTGACTGAGTATTGTATTGTAATGTGAAATGTTTTAGTATCTGTAGGTGCATTTTTTTTTATTTATTTGTATTATTGCTAGTTTATTTCTTAATTATCTGTCCTAGAGTGTCTCAAAGGTGAAATTTAAAAAAATGATACTACTCAAGTTAAATTCGAGTCATTTATGATAAACCTCACAGCTCTTATTTCAGTCTCTTGTAGTATATTTATGTAATTTTGAGTTCAAGTGTACTGTATTAGTTTATTTATTTCCCTTTACAATTGAAGATAAATTAGCGAAAATTAAAAATTCATTTCAATACTTGACAGTCGAGTCAAACCAAGACTCAATGAATGATTACTGTTTGTCCAAGTAGACTTAACTCCGGGAAAAAGAACTATTTCATAACAGACACATTTTTTGTTTGGTTTCTCTAGAATGTAACCCGTGCTGGCCCAAATCTTCCCGAATGGAAACTGTTTACCATCATACTGTTCGTTTTTTCACCGACGTCGACTGCTACCTTACGAAAAAATACATTAAAGGGTACACATTTTACACATTTTTTTTTTGTAAACCTAACATTTTAAAGAGTACAAGAACTTTCAAAAAATTACAAATTAAAAGTTTCCTTTTCAGGATTACAAACTTACAAACTTATTCTAATATAACTTTTAAAGTCAACATCTTTTGCGATTTCATTTTCAATTGGCAGAATTTGTGTCTGTCCAGTTGTGGATCTCAAATAGTTCTTTATTAATAGTTCTTAATTAACGTCAGTTGTATTATCTTATAAATTACAGGCGTATTTCGTGTGTCAATCTAGTCAGGTTAATCAGTGACTCTGCTAAGTCGTTGGTTGTCCTGCCTTATTCAGGCAAACAGTCCCATGCTCTATCGGCACTATGGAAAAAATGAGTACTAGTATGAATTTATCCTAGCATATGGAATAATAAATGTGTCTTTATCTTTGTGTCTTTATCTTTGTGTCTTTATCTTTGTGTCTGAGTATTTTATTAGATTTTGTTTTTGTATTTGTAAGTTATGGCTCAATGTTCTATGTATTATTGCTACAATAGTTTTTAGTCTTCTGTGCTGAAGGATCTCTAAATGTAGTGATTTACAAACGGTATTAGTTATGATTTCAGTAGTCATATATGGATAACATTTACATAATCTCAAGAACATTCTCTTTATTTATTGAAGCAACCACTCATCTTTAACTTTGTACGAAATATCAAAGTATGATTCGAGGAGTCTGTCCAAGGATTTTTTTCTCATTTATCCTTCTTTAAGTCAATCATAACAATGACTTTCCTGTCAATTGTTTTTGTTGTTTTTAAAAAGCTTCTATCAACTCACTCTGTCTGTCTGTCTGTCTGTCTGGTAAAAAGTTTGTACACATGATTATTTCCACTCCCAATCTCGGATCAAGCTGAAATTATTTCTTTTACCTGACAACACAAGAATCAATAAAAAAAAAACTATTAGAAAATTAGGTATTAGTAATAAATTCTTTTGTTTGGTATCTCGAACAAGGGAAAGAAATTGTAATTGACTGAAGTGTTGGTATAAGCTACATTAGTCCCCTTTATAGGTCGTCGTGAGTACAAACCTGAAAAATAGGTCGAGACTATAGAAACAATATATAAATTTACAATCTTCCATGTTCATAAGCTTTCCACTAGCAGAGTGGCTACCGTGTTGGCTTGAGAAGCCTTGGAAGGCATGAGCCATGAGTTCGAATTCAGGTCATTCCCCCTTTTTAATTTTATTTTTACAAATGCTTTTTTATTTCTATTACAAATTTAATATATATGACTGATCCAAACTAATTAATACAAGTACGCTTAACATAAGCTTTGTTTTTTTTAATTATTTTTTGTATTTTCTTGTTTATTGTTTGTCCAATTTTAAAGCATATGTCCATTATTTATAAAAACAAAAAAAAACAATAAAACCTCTTGCTATTGAGTAAATCATCAAAGATCTAAGAATTTGCCCCATTAGGCATAGTTTATAGAACCAGTCTTTTGCTTTTAAATCTTGCTACTATCACTTTTTTTAGTCACCCCCTAGTGCAGCCCTCACCTCGCACCCTTCTAATGACGCCACTGTATTTAGTACCCTATGTACCCTCCTATACTTATACAGCTTTTGGGGATTGGCTCCTAGGTCAAAGGGCATTCCACATTCATCATACAGCTGTACCTCTACTCCTTGCACCGCTGTCATCATGAACTAAGTGTCAGACAATAACAAGAGAGACGAACTAAACTATCATAAAAAAAGTATTTAATAACGACTTACGCCAAGCATTAAATAAAAACAAACTAGAGCGAGCACTAGAAGGAAACTGTTCTGTCCAGCATTTGGAAGTCAAGAGACTGTGGCTAGTGGTTAGGCCAGTAAAGAGATGAGGGGCCAGCAAGTTTAGAAGGCATATTTATAGTGCAGTCATGATTGTGAAAGATGTTCTTGTGACTGCCGCCCGTTCCTGAGCTGTAGAGTGATGATAGACCTAACAGCATGTTTCACAAAAATTGTCACCTGCTAACTATGTGACAGTGGCAACTCTAAACATGACTTGATGACTACAGAATTTATTTTCTTATCCATTGTGTTGGTAATCTTTTAAATTAACTTCCTCATTTATCTTGCATTTATTTTAGTTGTCAATGAGTTATCAACCAGTTACCAACAAGTGGTTTAAAATAATACAATGAAATCTATACAGTCTTCAATCTACACAACGTTCCAATCTATTATGAAATACATAGATTCTATCTTTTCCCATCATCTTGTTTAAAATCACTTTTCATTGACGAGAGAGCTCTGACGATCACTGTGGGCGAATACAAATTAATGGTCGCCTTAAATTATAGAAGAAAGTGATTCAATCGTTCTTGTTCGGTATCGTAATGTCACTTTGATATCTTACGACAGGGTGATTTCCTGGTCAGTAATAAGGTCAGCGAGATAGACTGGGACAAAGTGCGTTAGGAGTTATCTAACCTCTGCCTTTGATTCTGTGGGAGATACTGAAGTGGACTCAGTCACGAACTAGACTTACACGATAAAACAAGCCAAATATAAAATCCTTTAAAAAAAAAACGTAACTAAGAGAAAAAGCTCCACACTTACAGATATATAGCTCAATAATGTAGAAGTTATAGGATAACAAACCAAATTAATTACCAATGATTAATTGAATAATTGGTTAATTTTTTAATTGACTCGTGTGTTGCTGGCTAGATTAGGAAAGTCTGGTTGCATTCATTACATTGATTTAAGACTAATGATAGCAATGTATATTGAAATAATATAGCTAGTTATAAAGTAGATCATTCTACCCATCTAAGTCGAACACTATCTATCAGCTCTTTTAAAATAGTATATAGTTCCCAATTTGTGGGTCCGATGGACTATACGATCATATTAAAGGGTCTATACCCATGAGTCTTGTTGCATTACTTCTATTGGCCAAGAGGAGACTACTTGCTCACATCAGGAGTCTCCACGGGGAAACAATGGCTACGAATGAAGCAGGCCAAGAAATAAGATGTTGAATAGAACTCCAGCACTTAATGATTTTATCTCCTTCAGTTATTACTAAATATGTAGGTCAATGCTGGGTCACGCAAAATTCTTTTTCTCTTCATTTGCATATTCTTTGCCAACGCCTTTTCATTACTATTAAGATAATAAAGCAACCTAGAGATGGCATTAACCAAAAACAGGACATTTGGAGCGGATCGTTTTAAAAACAATGATAGTCTATGTTTTGTATGTGTTCAAACGTATTTTTAACTCTAATGTCAAGGCTGTCCTACTGTATGGTTCTGAAACATGGAGAATAACTGAAGCCACAACAAAAAAAGTACAGACCTTCATCAACAGATGCCTGAGAAATATCCTAAAAATACACTGGTATGACAAAGTAGAAAACACCAAACTGTGGGAGATGAGTGGACAGAAAAATATAGAAGTGCAGATCTTAGAGAAGAAGTGGAGATGGACTGGTCACACCCTTAGAAAAGATACCAGCAACAGAGCTAGGCAGGCCTTAGAGGGGAACTCCCAGGGAACAAGACGCAGAGGAAGACCAAAAAGAACATGGCGTCGCAGTGTACTTGAAGAAGCAGAGAAGACCGGGAAGAGCTGGGAAACCATAAAAAAAAACTAGCAAGAGACCGTGGAGAGTGGCGTGTTTTTGTCGAGGCCCTATGTTCCATGAGGAACTCAAAGGAGTGATGATGATGATGATGATATCCCACAGGATGCCCGGGGATATAGCTGGGCAGGGTTCGAACCCGAGATGATCAAGACAAAATGTCCCAAGCACATATCACACGACCAGACAGCCATCCATACTTTGCAATAAGTGTTCATGAAATAGTCAAAATTCTTAAAACTTTTTTAGGACGTTTGAGCCTCGAGGCCTTCATCACCTACAAAATAAACAAAAAAAAAAGGCAAGCAATTAACAGAAAATTGGCTTAAGTTATATTATCTGTCCCCTGTTGTTCTCGATCGAGGCCCAAACTTCCTTTGTTTTTGCTTGGTCCGACAGGGTTACCTATATCGATGTTTATTTATTTTCTATACAGTCGTTCACCTCTGCAGCAGTAAATCTTTGTTATTCTTAAATACTTATGTTAATCTTTAGAATGAATTCTGTATACTATAACCGTGTACCTATTAAATTTGGGCACGTAGACATTTTAATTCCAATGTTTTGAAACAAAACCGCTTATGAATCTATACATATTTTTTAAATGAATCTAAATATTTGAGTGCGTTTGGAGACGATATTATTTTTAATTAGATTAAACAATGAATAAACAAACAAAAAAATCCAGCTAATTGAAATTTCCAAGAAACTCAACCCTTTTGTCCCAAAACGTTATCTCACGACTTGGTTTCTAAGGTCGTGTCTGACGTTGGCTCTAGTATTTCATGAACTTCTCGTGCCTCCAGCGACTCCAATCTGAACGTCTACGGTGTCGCATTGACGACTTTAATGTCCAGTTAATGACGTCCGTCAAGAGGTTTGATTTCAAACGGCACAAATACATCTCTGGTTATTGTGGCCACTATCAGTTTCTAGCAATCTTGTAGCGGAAGTGTCACGACCCAGCGTCATAGGAGGCGATACAATCATGATCTTTCTAGAAACAAAAAATTGAGTTCTCGAGTAATGTCTTCAGTGGAGAAATATTGGAATCAATGGAAAATTAATTCTATATCAAAACAATACTAGGTATTGAAATACTAAATCTAAGTCTGACCTAAAAAAAAAAACTCGCTGTTAATGCCTTTCCATCTCTTCTGTATCGATGTTTTGGGTCAACAGAAAAAGAAAAAAAATGTCTGTACAAATAAGACTTTATGAAGAACATTGGAATAAAAGAGGGTGTGAATGGAAATAAAAAAAACGCCTTTTCAATGACAACTATTGATTTATTTTATTTTGAAATAAAACAGTTTATGTAGCAATGTTTGCTAGAACAGACTAATTTGGCTTAAATTTTGCTTAAATTTTGCTCAGCCTCTTGATAGTTATAGTTCACTCTTGAAGGCCCGTACTCTGACCTGTTACTAGCTGTTGGAGAAGCTTTTCTATGGAGATTTGTTATGCAAGTCGGAAGAAAAACTAGAAATAGCTGGCTTTTTGGTGTATCCGGTGTACAGAAGTTGTGTTGATAAGCTAGGTGTTTTTTTTTTAAAGTTTGTGAATCATTTTTGTTTGAGCACTACGGAATCAAATCTTCCTTTTATAGCACACACACAAGAATTCATTAAGAAGGAAGCATTAGAACAGGACAAGAATTTATTTCTATGAATAAAAAAACTAATTTAAAAACAAATGGGCAATTAACTAACGGTAATAAAGAGATTTGGATCAATTAGGAAGAATATTGTCAAAGTAAAGGCTTCATTTTTTTGTAGTTGGCAGCAGTGAAGTTCAATACAGCGTGGATGACATTCTTTTGTTTGGTGTTCAACTTCACACTAGAAAAACAAATAAATAATGAAAACGTGAATGTTGAGATTCGATTTGTTTCAATATAATTTTCAAATTAAAGTGCTCATACCTCAATCTCAAATACTTTCAACTCCTTCTTATCTTATCTTATATAATACAGACGTTACTTCAAAAAAGAAGATGATTACGTCCTACGCGTCATGCATTTAGTCATGCATATTAACCAATGACTTAAATTCTTCCAAGTCACTGGTTTTCCTGGCTAGCTCAGGCAACCCATTCCATGCTCTAATAGCACTAGGGAAGAATTAGATTAATTTTTGGCTTTATAAACTTGAATTTGTGTTATAGAAAAAGAGCAGGCATTCTCCTAAAAGTCTAGACCAAAAGTCACGTTGTCTGAGTGCCAACAAAAATATTATTGAAGTTTAAATCATAACAAGGTAGAACGTACAAATGTAACAAATCAAACAAATATATGTCTGATCGTGGAAAATAATTACGGAGATGAAGAGATAAAAGTAAGCAAACAAAATTATATAAGATCAAATCACAAAGTTCAGTTATCCAATTAGGATTAGTTCACTAAATATTCTAACCACTTGCGCCATCTATGAATGTAAACGTCGAACAGAGATGTTAGTGTTAAGTTTCTAATCGGTAATATAGATTTTTAACGACATACACTAGGACGAATTCGATAATTTATTCGATTATCTTTGGCTGTATTTAGAATAGAGTTACTTAAACTGGCCTGTCGTATCGATTCCCTATTATTTGTTGACGTCTTTTTGGGGGGGGGGGCAGTAAATAAGATAAACCCGAATAACTTCCTATTAGTGGACAACCAACTTTGGTGGAACTTTCAATCAGCGGAGAAGCTGGACCGAAAGAAAGGGGCAATATGGCGAAAGCATATGTATGTTTTTGTAGCGCCAAATAGAAAACTAAATAAATATACATATCATTTAAGTGGTTCACCATCCCATTTTTACAAAAGTTATATCACAAAACATTCTGTCTGGCACAAATTTTGTACACGTTACTCCTCCCACTTCCCATTCTCGTATGAAGTTGAAACTTTGTACAATTATCCCTTGTCCCTAACAAAACATGAATCAATCCAAATTTAACCAATAATTAATTAATCAGTGGTAATTAATCGATTTTGTTTAATTATGATTAAGGGTAATAAATATTACAGTATTGATAGATATGGCTATAAATGTAGAATTCTTTACCTTATATAAACTATTTTTTTAATAAAAAGGGATATAAATATTACAGTATTGATAGATATTGCTATAAATGTAGAGTTTTTTTACCTCATATAACTTTGTTTTTGGTTTGTTTTTATTTAAGTTTTTTTTTATTTTTTCATTTTGATTGTTCGTCTTTTGGTTACAAAGTCAATTTTTGAAGAGAAAACTCAAATTTCCTTTGTGGATATATTAAAGAACAAACCAACAATTCAGTTTTTCGCTTCTTTCTACACTCGATCCAAAGATTTCATTGTTAGGCCTACTCGAGATTCCACCAACATTGTATCTCTAGTAAAAAAAAAAAATAGGAAAAATAAACAAAAAGTTTCGAGGGTGTTTCACAAGCGTCTCGTGCCTTAGTTTTTATGAACCAAGTTGGAACGCCACTGGGAGTGGTTGTTTTCTAAGGAGAATCAAGAGCTTTTCAGCATTGTCTCAGTCAGTACGCATGCGCGTTCATAATCTTTCCTATTGAGCCACTTCATAATCTGTTGAACAGACGCGGAAGTTTACCTGAAGGCTTGAGACGAAGTAGCAAATAATTGTATTCTTTATATTAGTTGTTATTGTAACTCCAGTATCAACAATATCATCATATGGGACGCAAACACATACACACTATTCGAACGTATGATTATTATTGATATTTTCTTTAAAAGTTGTACATTGAAATGTTTGCTATGTACTAGCTGATCTGCTGTAGACAAACATTTGGCTATTGGTAGATCTACTCAGCAAACAGACGTTTTTGTTCTAGCTTAGTTTAATGTTGATGTTCTTAAACCTGAGTGGATTATTTTTGTCTGAAGCATTCGTTTGTTTTCGAGATGAAAGAACGGAGCCCTGCCATTGCATTAACCATTCCACGATCTAGCTAGTCATGCTATTGGCTGAATGTAACTAAGACTAACAATCTTTCAACTCTCGCTTATGTCGTGTGTTGTTTTTTCAAATGTGAGAGAGTTTTCCATCTCGGTGTTTTTAAGTTAATTACTGTTTTATCCATTTAGACTCATTGTTAGTATTCAAACCACTGATTTCGCTTTGTTAAGCTGTAAGTCTCAATCGAATAAAACAAAACATTTTTCTATGGATTCACTGGTCGGCATTAAGGACTTATTATAAGAGAGAGAGAGAGAGAGAGAGAGAGAGAGAGAGAGAGAGAGAGTAAGAGCGAGAGATGGCCAGGCAAAGAAAAGATGTCAAGATTTGAAGAAAGTGCCCTTGTCAATTTAATTTAGTTTCTTTATCGCCCTTGCTCTGAAATTGTCCATTCCTTGTTTTTAAAAAAATGTTAAATATTGATTTGATTTGTTATAATGAACTTATATAACAATTCCACTTCCTACTTCCGTAATGAAGAAACGGTAAAAGAACAACAAAACAATGGACTTGGTTACTGTGAAACCTCGTTAAAAATAACTCTTTTTTGTTGGACATAACAATACAGAATATAACCATACGTAGTTCATGAGAACCTTTTGTGAGATCAGCTTTCATGTACAGCAAAGATAACAATTCCCACCATTTCTCCGTTGTAAAGGTTCAATTAACTCTATACCACTTATAACAAACTCTCTATCATAACTTACTTGTAATCCGACGTAGACCTGTTCAATTATGCAGTTAGGCCGCGTATTTGTATTTTGTACACTGTTCCATTTATTTACCAAGGCATGCAATTGTTCTGGTCTCGTCTATTGATGAGAATGCATTTATCAGCTCTCATGACGCGTAGGACGAACTGTAACTTGAGGTGTATTCCTGTATTATCATGAATGATATAAGAATCTAAATATAGTGCTTCTTTTAGCCTTGCCAATTTTTATAATTGACTCACTGGCTATTTAAATGCTAGACAATACAATAAATTTTTATAGCAAACTCAGATTACACCACCAAGAAAGGGCAACAAAGACTTTTAATAAAAATGTCTTCTTTTAGTGTTTGCGAAAAGGCCTTAATGTTTTACCATGCTGACATGATGGCATCAACATTATTTTAAGTTTTTAACTTCCTGGTATGACAATCTGAACATCAAAAGTAAAAATAAACTTTATAAAATTTTAAATTCTGCTAGTAAGATCAAAGGTAACTAACAAACCAAACTTGGACACCTACGTGAAAAAAAACATTTGTAAGAAAGCTATAAAAATTTAAGCATTAATAATCACCCTCTTCTTCATGATTTGAACATTTGACCATCACAAAGAAGATACAAGACACCGATCACAAAAGCAAATAGACACAAAACTGTTTTGTTCCTTTGGGAATTAAATCGTTGAACAAAATGTAAGTTACTGTTGTCAATTTCACATGTAGATCTAATGTTATAGAGAGACTGGGCTATGAAAGTATATCTTGTGTGCTACCTACAAATTGTTTGCTCTAATTAGGTATTGTTTTTTGTAATGCACAATTGGAAAACACATTTCCTCATGGATAATGTAGATTATTATTATTGTTATTATTATTATTATTATTACGTTGGAAACGAACGAGTAATCATTCTCTGGCACTGCCAGGGTTGAGTTTCGTTAAAGGAAAACAAAATTCCTAAATTCATTGAAGTCCCTTTATCAGTGTCCACTGAGGAATTTTCTGGTGATGTGGCAGGTCTGCAGCAGTACCGCCCTCTGACAGGCAACGACAATCTTCTTAGGAATGTTTAGGGCTAGGTATCTGAGGTCAGTTGTCAGTATCCCCTCGGTTTACATAACAATGGTGTATATTGTTATTTTAGATAACTTCCATAAACGCTTAATCTCCGAGACTAGGTTCCCATATTTTATTTGTTTTTCCATTTCAGTTTTTATAAGACAGTGGTATGGCGATGTCAATAATAGTAGCGTTTTTTTTTCTTTTTTTTATCAATAATGATAATAATAATAAAAGAAATAATGAAGAAAAACTATTGAAACTAATTTTTTATTTAGGTAATAAGAACTAAAACTTTAAAACTATAATATATATTTAGACACACACATATATATTAATAACAAGTGAATAATCCAAGACTAATTTCCTATACATCGTTTGAAAGAGTTGCGGCCACCTGCTGTCCTGTGTGATACATCGTCATGTCTCAAGGACCAGCGTCCTCTCTGGCCTTCTGCTGCTTCATTACATTTGTATTGAGTGTGAATTGGGATTTGATCTTGGAAACTTGAAGATTATACTGTCGTCATAGACTAAAGATAGAACAGGTTTCATGCTGGGAGCAGAGAGTTAACAATGCACTTTTATTGGGATCTAAGATGTACTTTTATACTGATAAAAAAATAGCGGCATTTATTTTGACTAGCAGATCGAACATAATCAGTGTCCGATATCTGAGCTTTAATGAACAATGATATTTGTAAGGAACATGTACATGCGCTTCATTTCTATGTCTCTTCCTTTGTAAATCTTTGGTTTCAGCATCTTCACTTGTCTCGTCCAATGTCTCAATTTTCTATGTCACTGTTTCTCTCTGACACTCTTACTCTGTGCTTATCTTGAATTCTCTTTATATGTTTATCTTGTACTCTGTTTCTCCTTTTCTCTCTATTTCTCTCTTTTTAACTATTTTTCTATTTCTAACATTTTTTGTCTATTTCCCTCTCAATATCTCACTTTCAATATCTATATATGTCCATATATTCCTCTCTATTTCTCTCGCCCTTTCTCTTTCTCCATTTCTTTATCTCTCTATACGTTTCTCTCTCTCTATCTCATTTTAATTTCTCTCTATATATATCACTCTACTTTGCTCTCTCTCTCTCTCTAAGTTACAAGAGCATACAACCCCTACCTCTATGCTCTACCACAGATAATCATTTATCTGTGCTAAGTTCGGAGTCTGTCAGTCACTCTTTCCATTCTTTCTGCCTCATTGCCTCTCTGTTCCCACTTCACCCCCCTCCTCCCGATCCATTAAACTAGCACTCTAGCAGATGACACTTTCAAATCTACACCAAACCACGTGACACGACATCTCTCAAACTGAAACACACTCGTGTCCACATTTTGTTCTCACCCTTTGAAGCAGCTCATCCAATATTGACGTCATGGCTTCCGAACGTATGACCTTGATTTCAAGCCTATGTGAGTTTCGGACATTAAGACCTGGTCTTGCAAACATTTTGAACCCTGCTCTAGATCAACAAGACGTAAAGTGGATGTTCTCACGATGTTCTAGTTGATACATCAACATGTGTTACGTGTTTTCTAGGAAGTCTAGAAATGTTCCTTTTATTTAGGTTTCACAGGAGGCGAGGTGGCTGAGTGGTTAGTGCTTGGTCTTGGAAGCGGAGGGTCCCTGGTTTGAATCGTGGTGAAAACTAGATTTGTTAATTCAGGTCGCCTCTGAGACCACCCAGCTCTGATGGGTACCTGTCATTAGTTGGGAAACACTAAAGGCGGTTAGTCATTGTGCTGGCCACATGACACCCACGTTAATCGTGGGCCACAGAAACAGATGGCCTTTACATCATCTGCACCATCGATGGCAATTTCTGAAAGGGTATATTTACTCTTATTTATCATTATCACACTCTTTATCAAGGAATATGATCATTGGTGATTGATTTTAAATTTGATTCTGCAACTTCTCCTGTATTTCAAAGTGAAGAAGGTCTCCTATAGAGTATAGTTTATAAATACTGCACTCTACACCGGTTACACCAGAAAGCTTGCTCTTAATGAATGTGTTTCCGTTTTGTCCAATGTGAATCCGAATTGATTCTAACTTATTCAAACGTATCTAATAAACTGTATAATTAATAGAGTCATAGAGGTGATGTTTTGTTTTTTATATGTTTTGTTATATAACTCAAGTATGGCTTATATTTTTAAAACTATTTATTGAAAAATAATGAAATGCAATAAAAAGAAAAAAATCTTTAGCTATAATATAGACTTATGACATGCTAAAAAAATACTGCAAAATATTTATGTATATGTACATACATGTCTGGTTTTCTTGGATATTTGTTATATCTCATTTTTATTGCATTGAGCCTTTATGTTATCTACATTAAAGTATTATATTATTGTATTTATCGTTTAGATTATTCCCCTGATTGTGTGCCTTTTGTTCACAGCATTTATATTAACTGACTCTTTGCCTTTCTTGAGTGTTTCTTTAGGTTCAAAGTTTTACAATTCATTCGACCAATTCTAATCATTAAATCGTCCAGTATTAGATCTAGATATCCATAGGATTATACTATGAATATAAGATTGCGCAGCACATGAATTCCGCCTGGCTGATTTGATAAATACATACGATCACGCTTTTTTTACATATGCATTAGTAATTTTACATTTAATTTAATTTTTTTTTATATTATGATATTTTAAGTTGCATAATCGAGGTATTGTATTTTTTTTAAATGTATTTTTTAATGTTTTTTTTTCTTGTTAATATTTCTTGCTGATATTTTTTTTTAACTATATACTTATTTCTTTCATCCTAGAAATATTATAACAATATTACCATGCATATTTTATGCTATTTATGTTTTTTTTTTGTAATAGAAATCTAATCTTTTGATTATTACTGTGGCAAGGTTCTATAACTCCCCTTACAACATTCCAATCTTAGAATAACAAATAAAAAATCTGGTTTTCGAATCCCACTAATTAACCAGAGTAATTATTTATATCAACGTAAGTATCTTTTTATGAAACATATTTTCCCGGGGAATTTGTTATGATATAAACTGGACATTATTCGATCTCTTGTATAGTAGCATCTAATAATTAAGGCAGATATAGTTAATACACTGATGTGCCCTATAGGAAGCAGCTCTCTACACGTGAACCATGCCATGATTCCGGCATCCATTATAAGCAGAACGTCACTATTTTGTTATTTTATTTAAGTGTAACGTCTGTATTATATAAGATAAGATAAGAAGTGAGCAAATGTTTGTAGTTTCTTGCAAGTCCATTGTAAACAGAAAATAAAACAATTCGACCAATTTAATTACTTTAATATCCCAATCCAAAAAGGCAATGTGGGCACATTTGAAATATCAAAAGACCAATAAATTAATAAATTAGAGCCAAAAAATCTCAGACTTTGTTAATGTTGAATACGATGAATTGTTCTGACGTGTCTATAATAATATACCAGCGCCGGATTTAAGTGAGGGCTGGCTGGGTTACTGCCTAGGGGCCTTCACAACATTTAAAAATGTATCTAAATTTAGACAGGTCGTGATTTTTTGCGTTTTTGTCATTGCACATTTGCTTTTCGTATTTTTTAAGCTTAACTGTTGGCATTACAATCGTAGTTACAAGTGTCTTCTTGTAGTGTGCTGATAACAGAAAGGCAGTTCCGGACTAGCGGTAGTGCGTAAAACAAAACCTATACTCTCCACAAATTCAAAAAAAAAGAAAGAAATTGTTGCTAATATTTTTGTTTATTAAATATTTTTTTCTTTAAAGAAACAAAATGATATCAAATTTAATGCTCAATTTTTTCTTATACAATATGGCATGCATTTAGATAGAAGTAATTAGAATGATTATTTTTTAAAGCTATCGAAAAAGTGTAGGGACCTACACAAAAATCCTGCCCGGGGCTTCCACATATCTGACATCCAGACCTGAAAACCACTTTACTGTGGTTAGTCTTTAGCCTTAGTGATACAGTTATGGCTTGAAAAGAACTGATTAAAACAAAGGAGTAAATAACCTCAGTTTAAGGTCATTAAACTCTAACCCCTCCCCCCCCCTCCAAAAAAAAAAGAGACTAGAACCATAAAAAAACAACAGTAAAATTCACTAAAGAATTACTAAATATTTACTGATACAAAAGAAAACAACACTTTTAGAAACATTTGAATGGTGGCAATGTGGGACAGACTAAACAAATGTGAAATATATCCAAACACTTAGATCTACGTTCAAACTTAGAAAATATATAACAACGCCATGGCTAATCCCAAAATAATTTTATAAGCATGACTTCTTGAAATGATATATGTTAATGTTATAACTTTATTATTATTATTATTATTATTATTTTGCTTCCAAAACTAAATCTCGGTTTGTTAGTGTTTCTTTGCTTTATTGGGAAAAAAAAAGTCAGCCGATGCTAATTTATCTCCCCTCTGTATAACCCTCGCTAGGTGGCCAATGATTACGAAACCTTGATTGTCTTACTTCAGGCGTCTAGTGATGGTCGGTGGTGGTATTAATGATACAAGAAATACACCAAAGACAAGAAACATGACCTAACAGTGAGGTAGGAGATGGAAATCCCGAGGAACACATTTACTCTAGAATGATACTCATGACTTTTGATGCTGACAAGTTTCGTAAATCTTTAGTGAAGTTTCTAGTTCTGCTTTATTTCATTTTCTTAAAATAAAAGCAGTGAACATATACAATGTAACAATCTCATGTATTTAGACACTATCTTTCTGTCTCTTGTCTCTCCTGTTCTCTAGTTTAGAAATTTTTTTATTTTACATTATTCTGTCAGATCTTAAAAAACTTGTTATGTCTTGGTTTCTTTAAAACAAATTCTCACTGTCTCTGCATCTCTAAATTTTATGCCATTGAATAGTTGTTTTTTTTTATCCTTCTACGATAATATTTTTAAAATATTCTTCTCATTTTTAGTGTTCAATAGCCTGAATAAAAAAGGTTAGTCTTATAAGTGTGTGTATGCTTTAATATTTTAAAAAATTGGATTATATATAGCAATCATTCTCATCACTCTTATAAATTTCGAAAATAAAAGTTTAATATTGGTTTAAAAAAAACAACAACAGCAACAAATAGATCACGACACTCAGGACTGTTTCTCCATCATTTTAATTCTTAATCAATGAAGTCTCAGACGTATTGACATAAAGCCAGCTCAAGTGAGTTGTTTTTTTTATTATCTTAAGTCTGTTTTTTTTTTTTTTTTTTATACACAAAAACTGAGTCAAAAGATTTTTTTTATTTAAATGGATAACAGAATTTCAGATGGTGAATGTTTTTTCTCTCATTTTTTTCGTTCTTTTATAAATTCTTTTAGCATTTGAAACGAATTCCAACGATGCAAATTGAGTCACATTTTTGTCTGTTGTCTTAAAATATAATATGCGCCACTGTTCATAATATTTGTCAAGGTTGCTTTAACCTTAATTAAATAAAGGTAATCTCAGTACTTTTGGTAATAGACATCACATTAGATCGCTCTCCCCCACTCTCTCTTTCTCTCTTCCACTCTCTTTGTCTCCCTCCCTCTGTTTCTCTCTCGCCCTCTCTTCCTCTCCCTCTCCCTCAGTTACTCTATATCCCTTTTTAGTTATTAGCTTCCTTTTTTTTTGTTTTTAATGCTTGACCTCTGTTGTCACTGGCTGGTTCTATCTACCTGTATCTTTCGCTCAGTTTTTAACATGTTAACATCTGGTACTAGCAGAAATCCACAAGTTATCTTTCCTTCTTACGACTTCTTCTCACGTGAGTTCGTGCAACCTTCTGTGTCTGCATGTGTGTTTGTATTTCTCTTATGAACGCTCCTTTTAATACGTCACAAATGTGCTAGTTGTTTCTGACATCCACAACGTCTGCACTCTCTGACCTTCACCTTTTTGTTTTTTAGCTCCGTAAATAAAGTCTAAATTTAAAAAAAAAAATATTTTCCACAGAAAAAGGTAAGTACACATGAAGAGAGATTAACTGCATCTTGAAACTTTTTGATCCAACGGCCTTTAGAATCTCGAGGTCTCCATCAAATCATCTTCGTAATTATTTGAATGATCTCCGAGAGACACGCCTGCTTTCACTATTGCTTAATCTGCTATTGTGACTGTCTGGTGATCTATTAACTTTGACGGCGTCTTCTTCCATTGTCAAAATCTCGTCATCTAGACATTACCGGCTTTCATAATGCTATAGAGGTAGAAAATGTGAATGGGCGCGTGCTTCAGTGGCATTGGAGACTTCACCGAGTAATTCGAGGTTTAACTCGTTCTGACTTGAGCCTAAAGGCAGCACGGAAATCTGAGGGGCGTTTAGACAAGAGGGCACTGTGGTTACTCAGGTAGCAAGGAGTGGGGCTATACGAAATGAATCTAAAAAAAAAATAAAGACACATTATTAATATTTGCTACTTACTAAATAAAGTGACCGACTGAGAAACAAGAAAAGGAGAAGAGACAAGAGAAGCAAACAAAAAACTGACCTGTGAACTCTGACCCCTCTACCCCAACCCATAAACACAACTATTTGTTTATATCCAAAGTAGGTTTTGTTTAGTTTTAGTCGTCCTCACAGATTTTACCATTCTAGCCTAAACCTCGTGCAGGAGAGAAGGAGGGCAGCTATCGAACCCGGAACCAACTTGACGACAGTCCGGAACGCGTGACTTACTGCCAGACATTAAGTAAGCTGTTCTTCTTCATCTTCACATATCCCTTAGTCTGTTGGTCCGTTGATGCACCATACAAGAACTGTCAACGGTCTTTCTCTATTCCTCTCTGTCCTTTGACTTGGATAAAATTTCATTCACTGACAGGCCTGTCCATTCTTTAATGTTGTCTTACCATCTCTTTCTCCGTCTTCCTCCTCTTCTTCTTCTTGGTACTGTTCCCTGAATGAAGGTCTTTGTGAGCCCTGAGGACCTAGTAATGTGCCCTTAGATAATGAAGGTGATCTAGATAAGCTTAAATAAATAAAATTGAATGTGTAGATAAAGTAATTTTTTTTCCTAGCCCGGCACATCAATCTACAAATGGTAATACATTTGTGTAATTATGGCAGTTGACGGCATGTCAAAAGGCCGACATTGGTGTACTGGTATAACCGCAATGGTTGAGTTCTACAGTTAGACTTATCTCCTTATTACCGGTTAGACTTATCTACTGATTACCGGTTAGACAAATCTCCTGATTACCGGTTAGACTTATCTCCTGATTACCGGTTAGACTTATCTCCTTATTAAAAATTAGTCTTATATTCTAATAAAAACTTCTCTGATTAAGGCTTAAACTTATCTTCTGATTTAGAAAATTTAAGCTTATTTTCTGATTAAGACTTAGACTTTTCTCTTGGTTAAGACTGAAACAGTTTGTCATACTGCCTGATTTTAAAGTTAGTTGTAACTATTTTATTGCTAGCATTGAATACTTGACAGTAATACTAGATCTACAGCCACCGACTACACAGGGTGGTCAAGTTAACACATACAATCTTGAAAATAGTTGTTGATGTAAGACATTTCTGAAGATAGCATGCACAATACGTAGACAAAAGTATGTGGGTTGAACGATTGACAAATCGTGACGTAATGTCATCTGGATCCTATACTTATCTTTTCAGACTTCAAGAAAATGAATCCAATTTTTGTATTAAGAAATTCTTTTTTTTTTTTACCAGCAGTTTAAACCAATACACACTACGAAAAAATTGTGTTTTTTTTTTCCCTGCTCAGAAAAAATAATGGAAAAAAAACTAGCATTAAAAGCAAATAAGAATGAGTGGCTGACGTCACAAGAGGTTAAATAGAAGACATTAACAAGGCAAACAAAGTAGGGATTACCAGTTTGTCCTAAAGTTTAAAAGTGTTCCATTTTTCAAGTCATAAGGAGATTAAAGTTAACCCATGTCAGGCGATAACGTCAGCTCTGTAAATAAACATTACTGATGGATACACGAGGGTTGAATGGACTGGTTCTACAATGTCACTGTGTACTCTGACTTGGCTGAATGAATGGAACTATAGATGTGAAGTAAAAGTATCCTTTTCATAGCTTCCAATCCATGGGGGTAGATGAGCAAAAAGTAAAGTAGTCATAATACATAAAACACTGAGCCATAACTAACAGATACAAAAAGTAAAGTAAGCTATAATACATAAAACACTGAGCCATAACTAACAGATACAAAAAGTAAAGTAAGCTATAATACATAATACACTGAGCCATAACTAACAGATACAAAAAGTAAAGTAAGCTATAATACATAAAACACTGAGCCATAACTAACAGATACAAAAAGTAAAGTAAGCTATAATACATAATACACTGAGCCATAACTAACAGATACAAAAAGTAAAGTAAGCTATAATACATAATACACTGAGCCATAACTAACAGATACAAAAAGTAAAGTAAGCTATAATACACTGAGCCATAACTAACAGATACAAAAAGTAAAGTAAGCTATAATACATAATACACTGAGCCATAACTAACAGATACAAAAAGTAAAGTAAGCTATAATACATAATACACTGAGCCATAACTAACAGATACAAAAAGTAAAGTAAGCTATAATAAATAATACACTGAGCCATAACTAATAGATACAAAAAGTAAAGTAAGCTATAATACATAATACACTGAGACATAACTAACAGATACAAAAAGTAAAGTAAGCTATAATACATAATACACTGAGCCATAACTAATAGATACAAAAAGTAAAGTAAGCTATAATACATAATACACTGAGCCATAACTAATAGATACAAAAAGTAAAGTAAGCTATAATACACTGAGCCATAACTAACTGATATAAAAACAAAACCTAATAAAATACTCAGAGAGACACAAAGATAAATGTACATTTCTTATTCCATATGCTAGTACAAATTCATAGAAGTGCTCTTTCTTTCCTATTGTCATTAGAGCATAAAATGGGTTGACTGAATCAGCTAGGAAAACCAACGACTTAGCAGAGTTTAAATCTATAATTAACTTGCGTGACTATATTAGCACATCGATATGCGAAGGGCGTAATAACCTACTCTTTTGAGGTAATGTCTGTAATTTTATAAGATTTAAAAGATTTATTTTAAAGCTAATCAGTTTATATTACCAACGGCTAACGAGAGTATTATATTCCCACGTAAACGACAAACCAACTTTAATTGACCAAAGTATGTCAGGTAGGCCTACCCAACAAAGTTGGACTCATAAAAATTTTGAATTCAAATATCCCATTCTCTACTATACAGTGTATACACATGTTTTTACATTTCTAAAATTAGCTGCTGACCTTTAGGACTTAGGGTTTATGTTCATAAATCACTGGCCTGCATTTTTCTTTCAAAAATAAAGAGAAGCTAACAATAAATCTAGTTTGTCTACATTCAACTTTAATACCACGATGTTATTGTTAATTCCCAAAACATGAATTCAAGGGGCAGAGACAACAAACCCTTGATCAAGAGAACGGTGTCAGAGCTAAATGTGTCCTAAAATAAGATTACATGACATTTTTTAGTCATATTTTTCAGGTTGTATCAACACAAATAAAACATGATCATGGCGTAATCTTAAGTGTACAAATCTGGTTTGACCTCTCATCCCCTACATTGGCTTACATAGTCCCATGGGCGTAGCCAGGATTTTTTTTCGGGGGGGGGGGGGGGTTTGGGGGGGGGGTGGATTTTTTTCTCCCCCCCCCCCCCCATGTATTTATGTGTGTGTGCCTACATAATCTTTATTAGATTCTGACCCTTCATTCTTTCGGAAGACGATTAATGTGCCCTAGAAAAGGTTCTTCCATGAGTTAGTGGAAAAATTGTAGATTCCCCGCCATTACTAGCAATGGGGTCTGGGGGAGCGCTAGGAGCTCCCCAGCGCGGGGCGAGGCCCCGCCGCCAAGCACTATTTCTGATATTGAAAGCCAACAAAATGCATATCCTGAGGTATCTACAGTGCATTTTCCTGCTATTAAAAATTTCTATTTTAAAATCCTAATGTGCTATTATTACCGACTTAGATCCTCCCGCGCCGTTCGGCGCATTTGCCGTCAAGCTGTTTACATAAAATTGTAGACTCCCCGACATTACTAGCAAAGGGGTCTGGGGGAGCGCTAGGAGCTTCCTAGCGCGGGGCGAAGCCCCGCCGCCAAGCACTATTTCTCGTATTGAAAGCCAATAAAATGCATAATCTGAGGTATCTACACTGCATTTTCCTGCTATTAAAAAGTTTTATTTTAAAAACCTAATGTGCTATTCTTACTGACTTAGACCCTCCCGCGCCGTTCGGCGCATTTGCGTCAAGCTGTTTCCATAAAAATCTGTCACTGGTAATGTCTGAAGCCTCTTCCCACCTGCCATGAGGACCTCCATGAATGAGTGGCGTCAAGTTGTACTAGGATATCGTTTGACTCTTCTTGTGCGTAATTCATTTTGTCAGAGAACATGTCCCGCCAACCTCATGCGTCGCTCTCTCACAATCTTACTAAGGGGTCGACTACCAGTTCGGCATAGGATTTCCTTGATTTAGACCCGATCTCTATAACTGACTCCTAAAATCTGTCTTAGCCATCTTTGTTGAGCCACATTTAGTGATTTTCAATTTCGGCAGATAACTATTCACTGCAGTTTATTAATGGAGCCTTGCCACTGGTAAAAATGTGTAACCTCTCTTGAATACACTCTTGGAATTAAGTGACTGTAGTTTGCTTTAGATTTTATATCGAAAAGAGAAGTTTTATCGTCAAAATCATCTGTTGGGGGTTTTCCACCTGGCGGGGGGTTTAAACTCAAAACCCCTTTGGCTACGCTCATAGATTTAAGAGTGAGTAATTTGCTTTTATTTATATTGAAGAGGTACTTTTTAGCTTCAAACTCCACTGGAGGGGAGTTTAAACTCAAAAACCCTTTGACTACACTCATAACATTTTGAGTGTATAATTTGCTTTGTTTTTAATATTAAAGAGGTATTTTTTACCTTCAAACCCCGCTGAAGTGGGATTTAAACTCAAAACTGAGTCAAAACCCATTTAGCTACGCTCATAACATTTTGAGTGCGTAATTAGCTTTTTTTTCATGTTGAAGAGGAGGTTTATCGTAAATTTTAGAGGGGGCTTTAAAATCAAAATCTTCCTTAACTGTGCTCTTGGAATTAGGGGATTTTCGTTTGCATTTTTTTTTTGTTTTGTTTTATAGAAGAGGGGGAGTTAACTGCAAAAACCCCAGGTAGGGGGTTTAAAACTCAAACCCCCTGGTAGGGGTTTTTAAACTCAAAACCCCTGGTAGGGTTTTTTAAACTCGAACCCCTCTGGTAGGGGTTTTAAACTCGAACCCCCCCCCCTGGAATGGGTTTTAAAACTCGAACCCCCCTGGTAGGTTGTTTTAAACTCAAAACCCCCTGGTAGGGGGTTTTAAACTCAAAACCCCTTTGGTTGTGCTGGGGCAAGTGATGGTTTAGTATTAAAATATCACCTAAAATAAACAAAATCAAAGCAAAAAATCAATCACTAAATTCCGATTTCCCCCCCCCCCTGGGGGGGGGGAATTTTCATTTCGGGGGGGGGGGGTTTGAAGTAGTTTGAAAGTTTGAACCCCAAACCCCCCCAAGCATAGTCCTGTTATTTCACGATACCTTCTATCTCGGTGTTTATCGGCATGGGCGACAGGAAGCAACTCTCTACCTCTAATGTCCACTCTACTCGTTTAGAGGCCACCCGCATTACTGATGATAGTGAATACTCCATCCATATATCATAATAGTTTTTCTTTCATGGCGACTATATCAACGTTCTTTGACTGATCCTTCGTTATTCCCCCTTTTTCTTTATCTTTCTCATTTTTATACGTTTGAGAGTTCAGACGAGTACTCCTGTATCTGAGATGAACCGTGCGGTACTTTCCAGATCAGGCAGCTGTCCATTGAGTTTTTCTTATATATGAGGGTTTTGGGGCCAGAGTCTTGTTCGGGGCTCACGAAAGACTTAACAGCTTTGAAAGACGTGGTCGGCACTTTCTGGTGATGCTCCACAAAGGAAAGTCTCGCTATTTCTTTTAAATAGTAATTTAAAACTACACCATTTACATTAGTTAGCATGTAACACTTTCGACCATTTCGTCACTATTTTGTTACTATGTTAAGATTAATTCATTCTACAGCATTAGAGCACGCGACAAACATCAATACTATTGGGAAGATGGTTTTGAACATCAGGATGTCTTGTAATGTTGAATTTTATTTCTCGTTTTCAATACAGCCAGGGTCATAGACATACATAAATATAGACTGGCCGATTAAAGAGTTTTATGAAAAGAAAATTTGTGACTTGCAATTTTGTGTACTTTATTATACAGCATTTATGAGCAATATAAAAGTTAAGTATTCATATCTATTTCAGCCGTAACCTATATAAGTATTAGGCTACATTATTTTCACTAGTGTTTTTTTTAAATCTCTCAGCGTGAAGATCATGCAATTTTTCATAATTCGGAAATCCGAATACAATAGATATACATGTTTTCAAGTTACATGAAGTTACTTCCCTTTTCCAGTCTATATTTATTTATGTCTATGGCCAGGGTAAACAAATTGGGAAGTGGAGAGTTTAAAACACGAAAAAATGCCGATATTTTTATTTCACAAACTTAGAAAAACAAACTGTTTGACGTTCATTCCCAGATAAAACCTTGTCATCAATTATTTATTTCATTTCTTTACCGCACAATACTGCAGAGTCCAGTTCTTCGATGTCTGGTTGAATTATTAGTTTCCAGGACAACTATAGAGGTAATTCTAAAGAGATAACATGTGAATATGTTTTTTTCCCTCCATTTTATAAATATGAAACTGTATAACTGTATAATTGTATTGGATTAGAACAATTATTTAAAACATTTTTTGTTTGGTTCAGAGGTATTTCAAATGTAGGTTACATTTCATAAGAAAGAAATGATTGTTGTTGGTTATTTATTTGTATGATTAAACATGTCATGTTTTTTTTTTTCTGTAAGCTGATTTTTAACAGGATTTATTAAAACTTTGTTAAAATATTATAATATAAGATGAAATCAGATGTGTTTACGTGGCAAAAACAACAGCAACAAACGTCTAGATACCTACTAGTGGAGCTCGAGTTCAAAGCCCTACTGGAGCTGAGTTGTGTTTGCTGAGCGCTTAAAGGCAGCACAAAAAACCTCTTCTGTAGCCCCCCCCCCAAACTGGTCCACAAAAGAGATTGAAAAATAGCACACTGGACATGCTACAACATGAAGAGATGTCCTTTACAAAAGGAATGCACACAAAAAAAGTATCTAAATAGCATTACTAAATTATCTTCGAAAATACTAATACAAAATAATAAAAAGTGGATTAGATATGTTTTTATGTTAAAATTATTTTTAACTGGAAAAACAATTTCTTTATTTAATTTGAGCTAATCTGGTTTTTAAAAAGTTATAAATTAAAATAAAAACTATTTATGTCAGTAACAAAAAGGCGAAAGCATATAAATTCGTTACACGACTGTAGCAGACGACAGAAGACTTTACAACTTTTTACAACTTGGACCATCAGGAATTGGACCAATAAGTTTGAATACGCAAGCAGCACAAAGAGAGTTAAGTTGGCAGTGAGTCTAAATCCACGACTTGTTGCTTACAGACGTGAATTGTTTGTTGAGCTAGATGTTGGGTAGGAAGACAACAATTTAGTGGGCAACTCGTTGAAACTGATGATTGACTTATTGGCTAAGTAAACATTGACTGTGTACAAAGTAGTTTAAGTTTGATTTCGTTTCATTAGCAAAGATTTCCGAATCCGTTATTTTAATGTCTTAGTTTGTATTTTCTGAATTCCTCATCTCATCTTTCCTCTTCCTTTCTTTGTTTCTCTCTCTTTTTTTTTTTACAAAGCTGATATCGACTCTCTTCGTCTGTCTGTCTGGTACACTTTTTGTTCACGTTATTTCTCCCACTTCCCACTCTCGGATAAGTTGAAATTTTGCATAATTATTCATTGTCCGTATCACAACATGGATCAATTGAAAAATTAACTACTTTTAATTTTAAAAATTAATTTTGTTTTATAAAGAAAATAGGAAATAAATCATGCAGTATTGAGATACATTGCTGTAAATATGCAGTGGTTTCACTTATATCAGCTTTGTCTTTTTTTTTTACAATACCTCTATTCAGGTCAGAACTTCATGAAACCTTCAGGAACATGGACGTGTACAGCGGAAATAAAATTAATGTTCAGGAAAATGTTGGCGCCTAGTCTTCTATGTCTCCATTTTTTTAATGCTTAATTGCCTATCATTGGACTATTTCCATGATTAATAAAAAAACATGGCGCAGTCAGCCGTAGTGTGGCGATATTATGCGATAACTGAGTAAAGTTAAAGTTGATTCATGTTTATTGAAAGACTAGCATTACACACCGGTTACGCCCGTTGATTTGTCCATAGCCATTATATTGCGTATTTATTTATTTATTCATTTATTTTTAGTTTAATAAACGGGCCACATTTTAACGATCAATCTAACATAATTTCAATGGTGAATTAGTTTATCTGTTCTCTCTCTCTCTTTCTTTCTTTCTCTCTCTCTCTTCGCTCTCTCGAATCCCTATTTTGTTGTTTTTACCTGCGCATCGTATTTCTCCCACATAGACTTTTGACTTGATTTGGAAAGACCGCTTCATAATGCACCCGGACACATACACGCAGGGCCGGTCTTAGTAAACTGCAACCTATGCGGTTGCAGTGGGCCCCGCGCTTTTATAGGCCCCCGCTAATTCTATGTGTAATTATTAATTGCAAATTATATACGAAAAATTTGCTGCACTAATTAAAATCTCCTGAAATCTCATAAAAATGTCATGAAAAATTGACAAAATTATCATTTGTGTGTGTCATTCATTATGGAAAACGTCATTACTACGCGCGTTAAAAAAAAAGGCAATGTCAGCTTTCATGTAATAATGTAATGATCGGACAAATTTTCCCCATAACCAATGCCGTATTTACTTTTACAGTCACTGGCATAAAAATATGCCATAGGTAGCAAGATTTGTAAAGTAAAGTTAACTTGATCGCAATTTTGCACATAGAAAAGAATGAATAAAATGCAAAGCCTAATTTAGTTTCTAATACAAAATCTTAATTTTCACTTACTATCCTTATTCTCACCTAGACTAGGCCCCGCGCAATCAGTTTCGCATAGGACCGGCTCTGCATACACGCTCTCAAATTTCTACCCTTTCATTTTAGTATCACTTTTACTTGTCAGCCCCCCCCCCCCCCCGCCAACAACAAAAGTCCTTCGTACACATTCGCGTTCCCCTTTCTACAATTCTCTTGGGGCTTTTGATCTCTCGAAATAAAACAGAAATATCAATTTGGTTTTATTATTTGTAATCGTTTATTTTTTACACCTTTTGAGTGTAGCGAAATAACAAATAAATCTAGATTTACCTTTTCAAAGCTATTAGGATTTAGTTGTTTTGACAGTGTTACAAAGTACCATACCTTGCCCTCTTTATCTCTCACTCTCTCTCTTTCTCTCTCTCTCTCTCTCTCCATTATCTTTCATTCTTCTTTCTTTCTCCGTGTTTCCTTTTCACGCTAACAGCTTTTTTTTTTGTGAGCGTTTCATTTTTACTTTTAACAACAACAAACTGTGAATAAATCAGCAGGTGTGTGTTTTTAAATGAAACATTGCAACAAGTGTAGCGAAGCCACGTTTAGGTTTGAATGTTTCTATGTATGTTGTATGTGTTGTTGTTTTTTGCCAAAGAAAATGAATACTACTGAGGAGTTTCCTCTCTTGGCACGTTTTTGATTATGATACATAATTGGATTCAATAGTATTTGATTAATATTTAACTGTTTATGCACAAACAAATGTTACCATTTCTTATGTGATCTAATTGTGTTTGTAAATGGATCTCAGATCATAGAAAACAAAATGTTTGAATAGGTTGAAGCTGAATGATTTAGTTTCAAGAGATAAAGACACTTTAATTTCTAGAATTGTAGTTATGGAGGGTGTGTTGTTGTGGTGACGGTGGGGAGAGGTTAACGATTGGTTGTGAAAGATGCAACAAAGGTGGCATTGCCGTCATTACGTCTTAGTTAGGGCAGACGACTTCAGAACGTGAGACTGAAAGGTTGTGTTATTGTAGTGAGTTAGCTATTTTATCTCAACTTTCTTTTGTTTATATTATAGCTAAAGCTATATTTAGTTTTGTTCACAAAAGGAAGTTATTCAAGTTCTTTGAAGTTTCATCAGTTAAGACATATTACGCCTACAACGGTTTAGTTGTCTACCAGCAGTTTGGTGCTACAAGTCAACGACCGGTAACAACAATTGTCTGTAACATGATTTAAAACACTTGTGAGAAACTGCGGGTTTGGGAATGTCCACTAAAGCTGGTTGTACTACTTGCTAAAAGTGTGAGCAAGATCTAGATCTTGATCTGTCTACTCGAGACATAGGTGACTAGTTCACAATTACCTTGTTAATCTCTGATTCTAAAATCCATGCGCCTAGCAAATTTTGAGTCTTACAGTCAGACACTTATCTCTAATGGCATACGTCAAAGATAATAAGCGCTCCTCTCAGCACAATGTAGACATCAAGTTAACTAATTAGTAGTGGAAACATATAGGTTTCTAGCACTTGTGCCGAGCAGTTTTTGCTTACAGCTAGAAAACTACATATCTACAAAGTGAGCGTAGAGACGCACTTTAGGTGACTGCTAGTGAACGCGCCATTATGACGACACTTATTCAAATATATAGATAATCGGACTGAGACTAGACTGTTCCCGTACTGGATTGAACGGTTATATTTCTACATAAACATGTTGATTTACTTTATTGTGTGTTGTTACCAACTCAAAAGTAATACTACGCGTACAGAAACACGCAACCTATCTTTTGATCAGTACAAATTCTACAGGCTCAGTTTAGACACCTCTACAGTGAGTTTAGTCCCAAGCTATTTTGTTGATATACTTCAGTTTGGCATGTCCGTGCTTAAAATAAAACTGTTCTCTAAGCATCCCTAACTCACCAGAGTAAAGTCCATTTTATTTTATTTATCCATGGCAAAACTTATCTTTGATCTTGAGCTATATACAGCATGTCTTTATGGTCTCTGCTGATTTCTCCCAGATATCTGACACTGAATCTCGTCTGCTCTTAGGTGTTCATAAAAACTTCAACTGGTGCAAACGCTGTATTTATACTTAGGTAAGCACAGTAGTCTGTTCTTTGTTTACATTTGGATTGGCTTATGTTCTTGACGCAATTTTAAAAAAAACAGAGAAAGAACGAAAGCGATATTGTAAAGTGTGAGGAGGGCGATGTAATGGAAGTTTAATGGAACCCAATGAATAGAGAACGTTTGTAACAAATAGAAAACTAATCAATGTCAAGGACACTATATTGAAAGATTACTGTTGTCAAATAAATAATAGCAATTATGTTGGGCTTCAAGAAGAAAATTTTGAAATCAAATTCTGCAATGCTAATCATGGAACTATACTAAAAAAGTGTATGAAATAGTTATAATCGTCTCTACGGGCAACTGGCTCAAGAAAAACTGGTCGCCCCCACCTCCGTTGCGTGGATCTAATAAAACGGGACCTAAAATCATACCCCTAGACCACACTAGTTGGAGTGAGACGGTGACCAAGAAAGCTATGGACATCGAGAAAATTTGGGCCTCAGCACTGGAAGAAAAGCGTGCCATGCGAAAAATGACCGGGCACTCTACCACCAAAGTGAAAGCCACCTAAACCTGCGATATATGCGGACGGGCATGTCTCTCCAAAATAGGGCTCTACAGTCACATGAAAAAGTGTTCGAGATGAACTAGAGTCGTTCTACGACTGAAGGAGGGCAACAATCTTTTTTAAATATATATCTTACCATTACTTTGTATTTTGTGCACCAGATATTATGAAAATACTAATGTATCTATATAAAAAGAAAAAAATTACTTCAAAAAATTTGTAAATAAAATGCGCGGTAAAGTCCAAAAATTACAAACGGATTCTTGTAAAATGCACATTTTTTTTCCATTATCTTTCCATTAGATACGAGTTTCAACGCACAAGAGAACGACTTCTTTATTGAGACAATTTCAAACTTTAATGTCAACTGGTTCAAGACTTAGTTTTTGCGTCTACCTCATTAGAAGTAATGAACCGCGTCTTTAACGTACGTTCCCTGTGTGCGTACAATCTACTTCTTGACAGGATGCTTGATAACTATCTGATGCAGATAGATTTATATTGGGAATCAGCTTCAAGCTCAGAAGCTTAGCTACACACAAATAAAATGTGAGAATAGAGCTACGTGTCTCTTCAAAGTTTGTTGGCTATTTTTAAACGCAGGATGACGTCAAAACAGTTAGATAATTTATTTACAAAGCTGCCTGTAGATATCCACATAAAATTTTTGAAAACTTTTTAACTGTCGATAGAATACGGTTTTAAAATAACAAGTAATTTTCCCTTTAAAGAAGCCAAGCAATAAAATAATTTATTAATAACCAAATTAGAAGCGTTTAGAAAATGGGTTGCATTGCCAGCTACTGTTATTATTTACATTCAGAGGTTAAAATCTCCTGTCCCATTAGCACACCATAATAATGTAATACTGTTTTGAATATAAATTCTTGTTACCGTGACGTGATATGTGATGTCACCATAGACAACGTTCAGCGTACGTGTCATTTCATCAAAACAAATATCAATCTTTTCTCACAGAAACTTCAAGTACCTGATGGCCAGCTTACTGAAATTCCAAACTTATATTTCACACTTCACCGAAGACTTGTGTTCAAATCCATGTTTGTTTGTTGTTTTTAACCCGACAAATAGATAAAAGCTATGATAAACATTAAGTATAGTAGATAAAATGGGCGTTTACTATCTTCATTGGTTTGGTCAGTTGCATTTCAAATAGCAACTAGTAAAGTTTTACCCAAAATAAAGTTGTTACAGTAGATAAAGTTGCATATCTTTAGTTTGATTTAATATATTTTGTTTACATCAATCATATAAGTACTTTAAAAAATATTTTGGCCAAGATATTTTTTTTTCAAGCCAACATCTAGTTCTAGTAAATGCTCTATTATTTTATATATAGGTCATATCTGAAAACAACAGCTACCATTTCAAACTTCTCGTTCCGAAGAGCCAAAAATGTGCCATTGTTGAGATATGACATTGTACAGTTTCTCTCTCCTCCCTGTCTATCAGTCAAAATAAATATAATCCTGTGTATATCTGAAAGCTAACTATGTAAATGTCAAATGACACACTTGCCTTCTCCGTACTAATGGTAATAAATGAAATTCATTTATATTTTTTTTTTCACTAAAAAAAAATAATCACCTTTTTGTTAAAATAACTTTTTTTTTCTCTCTCTCTCCTTGGTAATCACAGTCACGTGATATGAAATTGTGTTGGGCTCATGGGCTTTCTCAACGATGCCATTCGATATAACGTGACCGCTCCAGGGGGGCCCACGTTTAGTTGTTCTTTGGCAATCTCTGGCTGACCAACTGTGATCGGACTTGAATTCAACAAATCAGTTCCACAAATTCATCGACCTCGAGCCCATTTCTCTCAGTAATACAATAAAAGTTAAAGTTACGCTACGTCTACATAGACAAAAAAAAATCAAATATTTTGAAAACAAACCTTTTGGGAAATATCCTCAATTATTTGGAATGAAATAATTAATTTTTAATCGATCAAGTTTTTTTCTGTACGCTAATTTGTACCAAGAACTTTGTTCATAACTTGTGAAGATATTGTAAAACAAAAGATGTAAACGTCTGTGTGTTTAAGTGTGTTTAACAAGAATACATTTGTGCCATTGGAATTTTTATTAATTTCTTTTATTAAGTGCAACTTTCATGCTTACAGAATACTCTGTACCTTATATGTGGGGGGGGGGGGGAGAACGTTTCCGTGCAGCGTTTTCGTAAGTTATTAAAAAAACTATTCTAGTCTCAATTCGAACTCGAGGTCTCGAGCCTCCATGATGGAACGCCGATGTGTTAGCTACTGAGCTTTATAAGTAAAAGACAAATACAATTGATTTCCTGTCCGTCAAAAAAATAAATATATAAAACCGACTTCTAGACTCCCCTAGGGCGAGCCAGTCCCCTCCCCCTAATCTACGCCAAAGGAGTTTGTCCGTAGTCGCTTTGTTAGGAACTGTCACAGCACTAATAAGCAGTCAATGTACTGGAAGGAAGATATGGAGTTAGATCATTCAAACAGCAAAGTTTCTTTATTTCTTTATAAAAGGAAACATATTTCTTGGTACGTGTGGGGATGGTGTGAGGGGTGGGGGGGGGGGGGCTTGGTATCGAGGAATGTATTCATCCATTCAGTCCTTTGCACGACCGCTCCTCAAAATACAATTAGATTTCCAATCCTTTAAACCCAGATTCTATTTAGAAGTGAATCCATGTCTTAACGTCCTACGTACTGTCATTATTTTATATCCCCTGGCTCACTAGTTCACATTTTAGAAGTCAAAGTCTTTCTTTCCTTTCTTTTTGGCTTTCTCTCGCACTCTTTCTTTCTTTTATTGATTTCATCGTTCAATTTCAATGTATGCTACTTATGTTAAATAGAACACCGCCATGTCTAGACTCTTTTGTTTTTGGAGTCACTTAAAATCTAAAAGCAGACGTGAAGAAATACACCTTTTTAAAAAATGAAGACAAACGCTTGTGAGAGAAAATTGGAACTAGAAGAAACAAGGAAATGTTTGTTTTCATTTGAAATGGAAGAAATTGCTTGTTCTGAGACAGAGGTACTGGCAAACTAACATCTTAGTCTATTTACAGCTTTTGATGAATTAAAATAAAAGCTGCGAGAAAGTAATAGCATCCCACCCACTCAGTGATATACTAACCCACGCGCACTAGGTCAGACCTTCGTTAGTGAACTACCAACTTTTGATCTGACCTTGTCATGTTTTCAATGGTGATATGGTTCAAAAGGAAGGGCGAATGGAAGGGGGAGGGGGCGAGGTAGTGCGAGCCAAGAGGCTCAACTCTGGCTTCAAGTACACGAGATGTCAAGAGTTATCCTAGCTAAAAGAATTCGGTGTCTTTCCAGCGATAAAAAGAAAATAAAAAGCGAAAAAAATAACATAGGCCTACGGACATCCGACGCAGTCAATAGTGTCATTTCAATAGCGAGTTACTGCTATTTGAGACTAGGGTTTGAAGAAAAAAAAATGTTGCCTGGGGTCTTCAAAATAAAGAATACTATAAATGAGAATTGTGTACATCGCTTAGGAGCCAAAGATAAATACTTTATAGTTGGCGGGTTCTTAGGGTTTTTGTGACAGTCGATGTGATCGTAGAAATCATCACAAGTAGCAGTACTTTTTTGTTGATTCTGCCATTCAGTGAGAGTTGAATGTTTCTTCGGAGTTGAATCGAATGATATAGCAAGGTGCGAAATTCTGTACATTGACTTATAATTAACGCCTTGCGATATAATGCTGTATCTTGAATGGATGTGCTTGAGAGGACAGGTGCAATGACTAATGATGATTTATTGAACTTTTATGTGAGATTTTAAGACGATTTATAGAAAGTATCTTTGGTCTGATTTTTGTTCATAGATGTAGCACGCTCGCTGCAGTATGGCCCAATCTCTTTAGTGGACCAGTGGTATCTGGGAAAAGGTTTCCATGCTGCCTTTAGGCTCCCAGCAAACACAAACCAGCTCGAGTGTGGATTCGAACTCGAGCCCCCCTTGATAGGTAGCCAGGTTTATGCCTCTCAGCCACATATCCTACCATGTTGGTCATTGTGCTGATCCTATAACACTCTTGTGAACCGTGTGCCTTGAGCTCTCATTTAGTCTCAGGTGTAAACATTTTTTGTTTGTTTACTAGACATTTTTGAGGGGATCACACGAGACCGTGCAGACCTGTGACGTGGCAACGAGCTATTGGCTTAAATTGACCACAGGTTGTGACGTTGCAGATCATTGTTCAATCTTTCTATAACGATTAACTTTTGTTAGGGGTGCTGTGACAGTTCACATAACTAAATCCCCCCCCCACACACACTTTTCCCGGTCAGCAGCTTTTCTTAGTATGATACCAAGAGAGAGGCCGGTCCATTCTTTTACATTGTGCAGCCAGTTTTCTCTTTGGACGCCCCTTCGTGCTCCCTCCACTGTACTTTTGAAGGATGACTTGTGAAAGCGTGTCTTACAGTAGGATCAAACCATGTCACAAATTGGCATCGAAACAAACATCAAATACTTCCATCAAAACGTTTATGTCTTTCTTTTATGATATTTTAAGACGATGATATATGACAGTAATGGAAAGGAAATGGCGTTATTGTTAGTATATAAGTATATACATTTTCCTGGAAAAGTAAGCGAACAGACTAATTTTCTGGTTAAAAAAAATGCTATTATACATTTTCCTGGAAAAGTAAGCGAACAGACTAATTTTCTGGTTAAAAAAATGCTATTTTAATTGACTTTCAAACTGGCATAGACTCAAGGTCAATGTCGATTATTTCTGTCTGTGTCTTAATGTCCTCAGGGTTATAAATAATGACAGACACGAAGATGAACACTGCTGCATCTAATTTGTTCACCTTAAAGAAAGGGATAATCTAATGGTGCCCGACTCAGGGGTGAACTAAGCAGCTTACAGGAAGATTAGAGACAAGGCATTTATACTGTTTCATGTTTTTAACTCGATAGACACTTCGCTTTTTTTTTATATTCGAGACTCGGAGAGATGGATGCTAGCAAGAGGCTTAGAGGGCTATGGCGTATAAACCCAATGACCCCTGTAATGATCGTATCTGATCTTGGCTTTATCAGTGCAAAGATGTCATTGGAAAACAAGATGTCTTGTGTGTGAGTCTAGCCCAACTCTAATAGCCACATGACACCCTTTTTACCGTCGGCTATAGAAACAGATGACCTAAACATCATCTGCCTTAAAGAGTGCAAGTTCTGAAAGGAGGGGGGGGTACTTTCTTTATGCTATTTTTTCCTACCAAATTTCTGATATTGTAATCTTTAGGCTTTCCCCATCTCAAACAATGTTCAACTTGTTTGAAAGCTTTGCATGTTTCGGATGTTCCTTCAGAGTTAAAGATAATTTACTTCCTAGTCCAAACCTCCAGCAGGACGACGGGAGGATGGCAACGGGCATGGTATGAACTCTGAACAATCGAACGACAGTCTAACGAGCATACAGCACGACCAGGCGGTTGAGTAGACTTGATTCGAAATTCTATAGTAAAATATCTGTTTAATTTATTTATGAGCCAGATATGACCCGCCGCCTGCGGACCTTAGTATGGGTATTACTGATTTACTGGATCGAATTTAGATCAATGTCAAACATGGAGAAAGCTCCTTCACATTTTTTTAAATTTTGCCACGAAAATAAAAGTAGAATGTGATAAAGGGTTTACCGGTTCAGCATACATATTCATATATCAAATAGAGAATACTGTGAAAACGGGTTTACCCGATTTGTTAAAAAAAATATTAATAGAGATACAATTAAGTACTTTTTATCTGTTTTAGGCCCTCCTATTGTGGGTGGGACAATAATGGTCTCCGCCGTGATTTAAGTAACATTTATGCAAAGTTTTATTAAGATTGGTTAAACGGTTTTGATTTAGATTATTAGGGACATACATACATACATAGGCTACATACATGCATGCATACTTGCATACATACATATCCCTAACTTTGTGCTTCATATTATAAATAAATTATGGCTTTTATATAGAGCTTCTTTCATGCTTATAGCAAGCTCAGAGCGCTTTGGTCCAATCTCAGTTGTGGACCAGTGGGGAAAGGGGGTATCTGGGAGAAGTTTTTTTTCGTGCTGCCTTCAAGCTCTCAGTAAACACAACTCTGCCCGAGTCGGGTGTCGAACCTCGAGCTAAGCCAAGCCAAATTCAAGCGCACTTAGCCTCTCCACCAGGCTTGTCCTCACAGTCAACTCACTGCGATGATAAACTTCTTCATCTAGCATTTAAAATTCGGTTTATTTTGTGTCTCGTGTACACATAATATATTTCTGGTTCAATACTTCCCCCCAGGGTCGGGCTGGGTGTCGAAATCGGCCCTGGCATTTCTATACAATCCGGCCCATAACTTTCATATCATATGATGGGCATACCATTCTAGACCTACCTGTCCTCTAAGTCATTATGTTAAGTTTGATAATGTTTCGATATGCATGCATACAGTGAACTCTAAATCTTTATACATGTATACGCCTTATGTTACTTTTTAATCGCTAAATGTGTAGTCCCTAAAAGGGTGATGCCTTACTTGTAGCACTAACTACGGATGTAGGCTGTCACAATATTAGGTAAATGTGTAACATTAATATAGTATTACACTGTAGAGTCTGTGAACATTTTTTTAACACAACGCTCAGAGGGCCTTTTTATAAAGTTTTATAAGGCTTTAACAATTTGATGCCTGCTTTAATGGCATCCATGCCGCCCTTTCCTGGCCCTACCAGTCCATTTGGGTACCGGCCCACCGGGCATTTGCCCGAATGCCCATATAGCCAGTCCGGCCCTGCTTCCCACCTATGAAGATATCATTTGTAGGTTCCGCTTTTTTGTAATTCGAAGCATCGAATTTTTTTTTTCTTTTTTATAGTTTAAAAAATGTAACTTCCAAATAGTTTTAGATGCAACATGTTATGTTCGGTTTTATTTGTAACTTACAAGAATCTGTAAGGTATTTCCTTTGAGCAATGTATGTCTTTAGTTCTTCAGTGACAAAACACACACTTCGTTCGTAAATGACAATATACACTCTAAGTTTCTAAATGACAATATACACTTAGTTTCTAAATGACAATATACACTCTTAGTTTCTAAATGACAATACACACACTTAGTTTCTAAATGACAATACACTCTTAGTTTCTAAATGACAATACACTCTTAGTTTCTAAATGACAATACACTCTTAGTTTCTAAATGACAATACACACTTAGTTTCTAAATAAAAATATACACTCTTAGTTTCTAAATGACAATACACACTCTTAGTTTCTAAATGACAATACACTCTTAGTTTCTAAATGACAATACACTCTTAGTTTCTAAATGACAATACACACTTAGTTTCTAAATGACAATATACACTCTTAGTTTCTAAATGACAATACACACACTTAGTTTCTAAATGACAATACACACTCTTAGTTTCTAAATGACAATACACTCTTAGTTTCTAAATGACAATACACTCTTAGTTTCTAAATGACAATACACACTTAGTTTCTAAATGACAATATACACTCTTAGTTTCTAAATGACAATACACACACTTAGTTTCTAAATGACAATACACTCTTAGTTTCTAAATGACAATACACTCTTAGTTTCTAAATGACAATACACTCTTAGTTTCTAAATGACAATACACACACTTAGTTTCTAAATGACAATATACACTCTTAGTTTCTAAATGACAATACACACACTTAGTTTCTAAATGACAATACACTCTTAGTTTCTAAATGACAATACACTCTTAGTTTCTAAATGACAATACACACTCTTAGTTTCTAAATGACAATATACACTCTTAGTTTCTAAATGACAATACACACACTTAGTTTCTAAATGACAATACACTCTTAGTTTCTAAATGACAATACACTCTTAGTTTCTAAATGACAATACACACTTAGTTTCTAAATGACAATACATTCTTAGTTTCTAAATGACAAACACCAAGCTAGCGGTCTATAGAGCCTTCATTGCTCTATGCCTCAGAAACATGGACAGTGTACAGTAAACATGCAAAGAAACTAAACCACTTCCACATGACATGTCTGAGAAAAATACTAAATGTCAAATGGCAAGACAAAATACAAGATACAAAAGTCCTTCGAAGAGCGGGTCTGCAAAGCATCCACACAATCCTGATGCAGTCCCAGCTGCGATGGGCAGGTCATGTCTACAGAATGGAAGACCACCGCATCCCAAAACGACTCTTGTATGGCCAACTAAGTGAAGGAAAGCGCTCGCAAGGTGGGCAAAGAAAGCGCTTCAGGGACACCCTCAAAGCTTCTCTGAAGACGTTCAGCATAGACCCTGGCACCTGGGAGACAGAGGCACATGACAGAGCATCATGGCGTCGCGCTGTGAAAACTGGCGCACAGGTTGCTGAGGAAAAAAGAACAACGCAGGCAGAAGAAAAACGCCAGAAAGGAAAAGCAAGACAAACGACACTAGCTCCAGCTGGAATAACCTGCCCAGTGTGCGGCCGAACATTCCGGGTTCACATAGGTCTCACCAGCCACATGAGAAGGCATAAAACGCCAGTGCAAAGCCCTCAGCCCCCTGGATGACAAAGTGGTCATCATCGAACCACGATGGACGAACTATAAATGACAATATACACTCTTAGTTTCTAAATGACAATATACACACATAGTCGCTCATTGACAATCTTGACAACTTTCTACAGGAGTACCCGAAGACGTCTGAATATCGCAGGGGGTTCAATGTATATTTCTGGTGGTAAGTCACTTTTTTTTCTTCTTACACCACGCCTCTTAATGCAACTCTTGGTAACTAGTTCCCCTGGAAATAAGATATTAAAAATACACCCCAGGATGTGGGCGTGTGGGCGTTTACTCATGGAGCCAACATAGAACGGACATAAAAGTTCAGATTTTAACAGAATAGAGACATTAGGAAGATAAGATACAGACTTACATCAGACTAGAAGATAAGATACAGACTTACTTCAGACTAGAAGATAAGATACATACTTACTTCAGACTAGAAGATAAGATACAGACTTACATCAGACTAGATTTAGAAGATAAGATACAGACTTACTTCAGACTAGAAGATAAGATACAGACTTACTTCAGACTAGAAGATAAGATACAGACTTATTTCAGACTAGAAGATAAGATACAGACTTACTTCAGACTGATGGAGCATGACATTCAACTAGTGCTTGGTCTCAGTCTGGTTTGTGACCTGCCTTTAAAGTTTCTAGGGATTACGGGTGATGAGTGACTTCGTGTGTGATGTGCGTGGGAGGGGATAGGTACTGTTAACAATTCCACTTTCAAGAAACTCAACCAATGTTAATATTAGATCTGTACACCTATCGCGACCTATCAACGAGTCTAATGATGCAACATTCTGAGTTAATTATTTTCTTAAGTTTAATGCTTCTGTTTGTTCACTGATTTATTTTTATGTTTTGTGGGAATATAAACGCAGAGAATACTAATGTGTCAGAGCAGGGACACTAGGACACTCGTACCGCCTTCCCTGTGAAATGTTACATTTTACGTACAAATAAAGTATCACTATACAAAAGAAAACACTTCACAAATAATAAAGTCAATATTTATGCAAATGTGTTATGAATCGGGTCAATGGACACACTGCTGGTGAATAGATGACCTAATTAAAGAGATTCTGAGAGTCAAAACAAAAATGAATAATTCATCCTCCTGGGTAAGCAACCAATCAGAAGTAAATCTCAATTTTCTCATACCTTAGATATAAGCCAAGGGTCAAGGGGTCATGTTGCGGTATGTAATTATTATAAATTATATGTTTATCACACATTTAACATTAAAAAGTCAAAGTTTGGGGAAGGTAGAACTCTATCTCATTCAGACAATGACACAGACATTTGTTTGTTTGTTTGCCAAGACTCACACCGACGTAACAATCTTCATCAGCAATTTTTTATTTTTCCAAGCAACCATTTAGCTTACTAACCAGCTTCTTACACACATACACACAGGGCCGATCCTACAGATTACGGGGCCATAAGCGAAACGGATAGCGCGGCACCTAGTCTGTGTACGGTTAAGGATAATAAGTGAACATTACAAATTTTTGTTAAAAAAATGAATTCGTCATTACATTTTATTCATAAAATTTACAAAATCTAAATAGGTCAAAGAATAATTAGGTACGTAAATGTGAATGATTTTGTATGTATATAATATATAGTAAAAACTAAAATCCATAATTTTAGAAAAAAATTGTGAGCAACTGGGAGAAGGTTGCTTTTCAAAAGCTATTTAAAAAAAAAAACATAATTGATTGAAACTGGATATTAACTCTAGTTCTCGAGCCGCCATGGTGGAAGGCCGATGTATAAGACTGAGCTATTCGAGTAATTATAATAATAGAAGGTTTTATAGTCTAAAATAGTCTACAGGTTAAAATATTTAGCGAAAGACATATCTCCCCTTTGCTTAGTACATTTTCTATATTGAACAAAATGAATTGAATACGAATAATTGTTTTTTATTAATTTATAATTGTGCAAAGTTTCAACTGTCATAGACAAAGAATAATCGTGTTAACTTTTAACTGGATCTGAATATAGGAAGTGGGAGAAATAACATGTAACAGATTTCATTCAGACAGAGAGAAAGTTGATATAAGCTTTGTACAAATTTAGTTACATATGAGGAAGCTTTGGAAAATCGATTCTGGAACGCCGGAAGTAGCTCTAACTATTCCTTTCACTTGTACAACTGATACACCAAAAAGGAAGCTATTTATAGTTTTTACGCCATAGATAAGAATGTCAAAAGGACCTTTTGGGTCTGTATTCTATTTATTTTAATTCTTTTCAAAGGCTAAAAATAAATCGGTCATTAATGTAAACATTGTATGGTGCCCGGGCTTCTGGAGACTAAAAGATCTGACATAAACTTCTTCTTTCATTTTTGAAATTTTTGTTCTAAATTTAATTTGTTATTTATTATGTTATTTATACTACTCATTTATTTTGAATGGTTGTAATAGTTGAATGGCGCTCTCTCCAGTCAGAATCAGCTCTCGTGCACCAACCTTCGTTATCATCTCACTGACTCACAACCACCGCGCCACCCGACACGACATAACAGAAACGGACGTCTGCATCTATCTGGACGTACCCTTTAGTTGATATCTTAACGGAGAGTTGGACAGCTGTGGCACATTTCAAACGTAAATCTCACGGCATGCCGTTAGAGCATTAACCGACAGAGTGCGCTTCACTCGCACACCAATTCCCCCTCCCCCACACTCTCATCCATCGACTTTAGGTGTTTGCGAGACACAACAATTAGAAAATACATTATAGATTTTTCAGTAGCGTATAGTGTTATCTGTACTAAAAGTTCAAAATAAACTTTATCATTTGCAGGTAATATAATGTACATCATATATATCTTGAAATGAAGATAAATAATCAATAATTATATATTATAAATAGACACACATTCGTGGTCGAAGTCACACGCAAGGCTAAAACTGATCACTGAACATAAAACAACACCTAGCGTATCAACACTTCCTGTAGACTGGACACCCGATACACCAGAAATCTATTTATAGTTTTTTCCTTTCTCCCAGATTTCAGTAGGAGACACGATAGTTAGCAGATTTTCAAACTTCAGTTAAAAACGGCTGATCGCAGTTATCTGCTCTTTGTTTACGTTTTGATTGTCGAGATCCAGTTGTCGTTCTTCCACCAATTAATACAGTATGAGAGAAATAAACAAAATAGAAAAAATACTTTTAAAAATAAACAAAGTGTATCTAGGGGGAGAACTACATATTTACAATTATATCTCAATAACTCTAAAAATTGTACAAGTTATAGCAAACAAAAAAGTTGACCAATAATTAATTGACTAATCTGGTTTTGTATTGCTTCATGTTTTGTTTGGTACGATAAATGATGCTTCAATGTTTCAACTTGATCGTGTTCGATGATCTAAGGCAGTGGTCTTCAATCTTTTTTGGCCTACCGCCCCCTTTTCGAATTTTTTCTTTAAAAAAATCCGCCAGCGCCCCCCTCTAAGAAAAACAGTTATAAAGAAGCGTGAGAAGGCAAATTTGAACAAAATATCATCTATCTATTAATTTTTATGCTGTCAATATCCCGCTTGAGAGACGATCGCATGCCAAAGGCGATTGTTGTGAACTCCTTGGCCTATGACTGACGAGCTTTGAGGTGCCCCTCTCCCCCGTGAGCGCTATAAAGATTTATTCAGGCGCCATTTCGCTCTCACTGGTATAGAGGAAAGTACCTGGCAGCATTCTCTGGCAGCAGATAGCCTCTGAGAGAAACAGTTCGAGAGCTCTTACAAAAACTGCGGGACAAACATTTGATACTTAAAGAAAAGCCAGCATACAGCGGCTTTGTCTGCATAAAATTCGGGAAAATATGTAGGTCGCAGTTGGGTTTGCGTACTTATTTGAAACACTGGACTCAGCCGTAATCTTCGGAATTAAAGGCAAAAACAGCCAATATTATCATTATGCAAAAATTATGCCAAATAATTTGCAGTGATAACACACAAAAATTAATTGTAAAGACTATCTTTCAAATCCTAAGAATAGTCTCCGTTTGAAGTTTTTAATATTAGGGCCTACTGTTTTTAGGTTTAATTGTAAATTTAGTTTTAATTTTTAATATAAATATTATTATTGCTGAATTCACTACAAAATGAAATTAAGCTAATGGGAACCTTGTGCCTCCTGCAGTCTGACAATATTAGAAATTTCAAGCTTTAAATTAGCCAAGGCAAGGCGAAGGTCTCCTCTATTTGCTACATCCAGTCTATTTCTTTGCTTATTCATTAACTTTGTTACGCACTAAATCTAGGTTAACCATGTATGTTGATGGAATAGCTAAAACATAATTCCATTTTCGACCAAAGTTTGGAATTTTACTGAAACATTTCAATGCAGCCACATCTCTGTTGTGCCTCTAGGGGCGTAGCTAGGAATTTCCATCGTTTGGGGGCCAGGGGGCTTGACATCTTTGGAGGCCGATGCATTTTGCGTAATATATTATTTAATTAATTAAAAAAGCAATAATTTGCCCCCCCCCCTTTAAATGGGGGCCCGGGGGATTTTCAAATTTCCCCCCTCCCCCACCCTAGCTACGCCACTGTGTGCCTCCTATGTTAACATTCTTTTTTACTGAAGATATGATTTTGTAAATTTATTTTTTCATGGAACTCAATTTAAACGTCAGTAACAGATGTTTAATAATTGTCATATATATATATATATATATATATATATATATATATATATATATATATAATATATATATATATATATATATATATATATATATATATATATATATTTTAATTTAATTTTAGAAGCGAATCTTAATTTCTTCATAGAGCATTGTTATATTAATTCATTTGTCAACAAACAAGTTATGTGAGATTGTAAAACTCTTTAAAATAAATTTAATATCTCGATAAAAGAGAAAATGATATTATCAATAAAAGTCAATCTCTTTCCTAGCAGTCGGAGGTTGGTTTCATTTATTTGTGTTAGATGCCTACCATGTAAAACAATTTTTTTTAGCCTGCTTTAAGTCATCGCCAATCGTTGAATCTTTCTCAAAAAAAAAAAAAAAATATTTAAGAGCTTAAAAACGAGCCATAACCATTAACAAACCCCTTTCGAAATCCAGCGAACTTCAGTTTACAACACCTAACACCTTTTTCATCATTTGTTTCATAAAACTGTTGAAAGATGCGCTTATTTTCGGCATGGGTTTGTATTTTATTTACAGTTTTATGATTAGATTCAAATAGAAATGAAATTGCGGGCTAAACTTTTCTTGTGTATCATAACTCACAATGTGAATAGTGAATAGATTTGTTCTTTATTCTTTATTACCCATGAAATCATTGTAGCGTCCAACCACTGATGGTTTCCTATATGTCCCCATAAGCTACATTACAAGACAATTTTGAAATAATATATCATCTCTAACAGAAAAAAAGTCTTTTTGTGTTACACATGTTTTAAAATAAATTTAGTTTTAATCAATTTTTCAACAATATCATAAGAATTTTTAAAAAGCTATGCATTTTAATAAGAAGCCACTAAAACATATCTTGCTTTGCTGTTTTTTGTTTTTACTATTGTTTTAATTGTAGATTTTTATAATTGTTCATGAATATTCTTAAATTATTTTTGGATATCGCTATATGTTCGTGAAGCCGACTTGGTTTCATAAACTCATCTGAAAATGCCATCAAAGTAGAACTTACTATTTTTCTAGTGGCAATTCACTAAATCTCAAGGAAATATTACATGACATACCAGTGAGTTTTCGTAACATTTTATCAATGTTTTTTTGTTTTTAAAAAGTTAAATTATTCTATTAAATGTTACCTGTAATGTTTTTTGCAATTAACATTTACATATTAATATATTAACATATGTATATAAAATAAACGATAAAACTTTGTTTATCAAATCTTAAACGTTTATATGCGCGAGATACATGGACAATAAATACTCTCCAATCATAGCAAAACAGTAAGAATTTTAAAAATAGAAAATGGGATTCCCGAACTCAATTTCTAACTCTGTTCCTATTCTTAAATTAGAAGCAAGTTAACTATAATTTGTCTATATTTAGTTTCCCAGCTTTAATGTTGAAGAATTTTAAAATTTGTTATGTTTCAAAGTACCTTTAGTTTCTTCTTTCCGCCTTTATGCCCAGCGCCCCCTTATCACCCCATTTTGTGCCCAGCGCCCCCTCTACCGCCCCTTTGGCTCTCAGCGCCCCCCAAAATCTCGAAAACGCCCCCTAGGGGGCGATATCGCCCCCGTTGAAGACCACTGATCTAAGGGAACAGAACTTTACACATTTAGCCATATTTCTGAATACTGAAGGATTAGAAAATGTCAAGAAAAACATTAAATTATTTTCTTTAAAGACAATAACCATCAACAACAAACAGAAATAGAGTGAACACTGTCAAAATCCTTTACACCAAAATTCACCAACGACTCTTCTATCTCAGAAAGCTAAGGAAATTTAACATCGACAAAAAAATAATTAAACTTTTCTATACAGCAACCATCAGCAGTCTAATTAACTTTGCCATCACCTGCTGGTATGGTAATACTTCACTGGCACAAAGACATAGACTAAATAGACTAATTAAAAAAGCATCGTATATCACTTGAACACAGCTACCATCTCTTGAAGAGCTTTTTCATGAAAGATGCATTTCCAAAACACTCACGATTCTTAAAGACAACCTGCACCCATTAAACCACTGTTACATAAGATCTGAACGAGGTGGTCGTCTCCTTTCCATTAGGACTAAAACAGAAACATTTAAAAACTCTTTCATCCCACTTTCGGTCAGAGTTTTACAAGATCATCTGTCGTCATCGAGAAGTACATAGAAGTCTAATTTATAAAGCGCTGGTTATGAGCGTGTATGTGTATTGTGTGTGAATGCTGTTCGTATTTGCATCTATATTGTTATTGTACAGTAGTTACGCTGAGGTTGTCAATTGTGGTCAAACTGAATTTCCATTTGATTGGATCAATAAAAATTATCTTATCTTATCTTATTATGGCATTGTCTTCGAGATAACTGATGAGTGCGCCGTCTCTGCGCCAGTCTTCAATAAGGGCTTTCTTTTGGGTCTCAAATGTGTGTCCCTCTGCCTTTGTGAGAGCTCTCTTTCAGAGGCAATCTGCTGCCAGCTATTATCCTCTATGCCAGTGAGAGCGAAATGGCGTTATAGCGTTACCTTTATATCGTTACATGGGGGTGGGCACCTCTGTAACGCCGTCCTCTTTTAAGCTCGACAAAGAAGATCGCCTTTGATATGCGTGATAGGTGCCCGACCGAGTGAAGCTGTCCAATTCCTGTTCTTTTTGAAAATATTGAAACCTGCCTTTTTAACTGCCTGGGTGGACCACTTCGGGGGCCGATTTTGAGTTTGTGTTTACGCACAAACTGTCTTTGTAACCCTGTTTTTTTTTTAACTTTGTATAATATGACAGTCAAATTAGAGTTTTCCCAGTGAGGAGAACGAGTTGGCAACTGTGAAAGTCCTAGGAAAATCGTAAGGGTATTTTTCGAGAATCGCCTTCCTTCACTCATCCACCTCCCACAAAGACACGAGTTGAATAGATGTATTGTAAAATGGGGATGGCTGATACATGATTAGATTTTCCTATAAACAAATCAAATTAAGGTTGTTAAGGATGCAAGAGTGAAACATGTTACCAACAAAATCATTAAAATTACTTTCTGTTACAAGCGGAAGATCTACGAAAATGATTTCTCAGTGCCACCAAACGTGAATGTGTGCTTTGCAAACATCAATTAACCATTCCGGTACCATTGAGCCCATACCCCCATAAAATACACTTGCGATTCGATGTCCAATATTTTAGAAAATTGACACCTAGGTTTTGTAACAATTTTAGCAACATTGAAAATAATTAAATATTTAACCTATTTTGAATCCATTACATCTACACATCATATAGAATATGCTTATAAAATGCGAGATGATCATGATATAGAGTCTAATAAAAGATGAAAGAAGCATCTCTTGGAATTATTTAAGTTTCTTTATACCAAAGACTAGATGTTTATTTATCTCTGTGTGCAACACGGCATGCAATAGTGTACAAGACACAAACAATTTGGCACTAATACACTTTTATACATTTAGAATACAGAACTACAGACACTTGATGAGTTGAAATTCTCATTCTTAGCAACCAGCGCACACAAATTGGCACAAACACATTGTCTGACACATCAATTGACACACCCACAAAGACATTAGTCTCACTTTAAGATCATGTGACATTTTTATCTCTTAATTTATTGTGTAAATATGTCATTGGTTTCCTAATTGGTACTCATTAGTTTGGGAAAGGCTGATATTGATTTCAAAAACTGACATCTATTTTATGAACGCAACGCCGGAAACACGCCAAGGCAATGATATTCTAAATGGTGATAACATTGATACATTGGATCAACAACACTAAATGACATTAATACATGTATTGCGAAGAAGCGATGCTTTTAGAGTAAATAGTTCAATGTGGTCGGAGGGGGGGATTATATGCAAGAGAGAAAAAGAGAGGGAAAAATACAGAAATATATATATATGTATACTATAAAGTAGAATATAAGGAGTATGTACATCCCGAATAGAAATCAAAACCGTTTGATCAATCTTGATGAAAATTGGCAGGAATGTTCCCTGGGTGCTTTATGGAACCATGACGTATGTGTAGTAGCCCTAAAACAAACTAAAGACCCTAAAAAAAAATGTTGCCCAACTCTATGAAAGTATTACTATTTCATGGATCTAGGCCATGTTTACCATGTTTAGATCGAAAGGATCTAGATCTACATCTATTTTTTTAAACTACACTTTGCACAGATAGTTTTTTACTTTGACACTTGAAAATACAATATATTGTCTATGGATTTCATTATTTAATAAAATTAACCTTCAAGTTTGTGTTTCAAAACCATTTTTACATAAATTCGTTTCTTATATCTGCGAATTTAGACGTCCTGACGTACTTTATAATCCCATTCATTTAACAAATCGGGTAAACCCGTTTTAATTGTACTTTATATCCTATTCATCTCGCGCTCCTTTCGTTTTTAATAGACATGAATGTATCGGCTTAACATTTTCGCAAAACTAATTTTATTTTCGTAGCGAAAGTGAAAATCTTGAAAGGATCATTAGCTAAGTTAAACATACATCTAAATCCAATCCACTAGATTAGTAATACACAAACTATGGCCCGCAAGCTGCGGGTAATGTTCGGCTGTATATATATACAGAGAGAGAGAGAGACAGAGAAATGGATAGATAGATAGATAGATAGATAGATAGATAGATAGATAGATAGATAGATAGATAGATAGATAGATAGATAGATAGATAGATACAGCTGTGTCAACTGTTTGTGTAGGTGTTTTACGCACTTGTAATCAAAACGTTTAAGAATGCTAATTTGTTCTCTTCTAAGTGCTAATTGCTCTACACCTGTCTCAACTCTAAGTCTCGACACCTGCTGGCCTAGGCCTGCTTTGTAACGTTGCTAAGTGACGTCACATTAGCCTCTTTATAGATAAAGTCTCATTAAATTTGGTTCATATTTTTATGAACCCATTTCTTCTCAAACATTTTGACATTTAATTAAAAAATTTGAAGCATTTTTTTTTTTACTTTTTACTATTTCAGTAAGTTACTTTTGCAGGCTAAAGTTGAAGTGTTTTCATTTGTATGTCTGTGTCTTTGCGTGTTTGTGAAGGTTGTAGGAAAATGTTGTGGACTTCTCTAAAGTCGTTTGATCATGTCAGAGTTCAGCACCTATATGCTGGCGTTGGATCAAAGTAATTTGTTCTTTTGTTAGATATGGTTAAAGTTGCTTTTTTTTTTTTTTTTTTTTTTTTTTTTTTGCTGTCTTAGGGAAATAAATAGGAAGAAAAAAGCAAATAGAGAAAATGCATAAATGTCTTGAATGTGAATTTCACAAATTAATATCATTGACATCTGATGGTAAATATTAACATAGCCCAAAGTGGACATAATGCAGAAAAAAAAAAGAACACAAAATTGATTCTGAATTGACTCATACTAGTTGAACACATTACTATTGTTTCTTAGAACAGCAAGTAGCAGTCTAGACAAAGATTTGAGACTCAACTATAGAAGATTGTATTAACATTCACGTTGGGAGGACACATTGAGCAGTAATTGTTTCCCTTCTTCCTGCCCTTCTAAAATCCACTTTTAATAACATAAAAAGATTCCCTTGTTATCAGATAATGTTAAGGTCATCTGGTAACGAGCAGGGTGTCATGTGGCCAGCATTAACATTTACTTTCCCCAACTAAAGTCAGGTTAGAGTTGGGTGGACTCAAGGGCGCCATAAAAACCCCGAAATTCAAAATCCCAGTCTTCATCGAGATTCGAACCCAGGACTCCAGGTTCGGAAGCCAATCGCTTAACCGTGACCTCTGTGATCCATATCGAAGGTGCCGACTTAACCAATCAACCATCGCGCCCCTTTTACTAACATACCATGTGAAAACTGAATCAACGCCTTTGTCATGAACGATCAAAATACCCCCCCCCCCATCTGAGGACGCGCTGTAATACAGATTACTCGCCTTGGTGTTTTATGGAGTAGGCCTACAATTGATGATTATCCTGTTTCATTTCAGTCTAGAACTGAGTTAATTCAAACTTTGGTCTAATTCCTAAACAGGTTGGACTTTGAAGGAATTCGTCTTGCTTCCAAAAATAAAAAAGAAATCGACCTTATACCTAATTATCTCCCCTGTCTCATAAAGAAGCAACTGTTTTGTCTGGAATGTTTTATTTATTTTTGAAAAACTGCACAGCAAGTCTCTTTGAATAAATCTTGCACGTTCCTGACGTCTGCTGCTCCTTGCTAAATAGTGCAGACCAGAATTGAACAAAGTCTTTACTCTTCACTACTGACATTACAAAGGATGTTTTAAGAACCTAATAACATTTATTCGAATGATAATTTTGTAATACTAATATAAAACAAGAATGAGAATCTGGCAAGTGACTACACTGAGAATATATTTACAGTGGCCCACCAAAAAGTTTTTGGATTTCAAACAAATAAAAAAAAAAAGCCTTGTAGCTTTATCAAAGATATTTCCTACAATGAATGTCACCTACATGAGTAATTTTGTGCTAAAAAAATTGTGTTATCATTGATCTGTACAATATCTATCTATAAATAAGTCTGCATAAGCTGCGGATGCTTTCAGTTCTTGTAAAGTGACAAATATGTGTTATTAAACAAGGTGAGTTAGGCTTCTCTTTGTTCTCAATAGTGTACATTATCATTAAGTTCAATATAGATCTAATAGGTATAAAGGTTATTATATGTTATGTAAGTTGTTTTTATATTGCATAAAACATGAATTACTGCACATAAATATCCCACTCACAGCAAACACACGTTCTATTGACACACACATACAAATGTTCACATTGGAATAGATTCTAAGATTTAATACATTTTTAAAACATCACTTTTTTTTTTACAAAGCTTATATCAACTCACTCTGTCTGTCTTCCTTTCTACCTGTCTGTTTTTCTATCTGTTTGTCTGTCTCTCTGGTAAAAAGTTTGTACACGTTATTTCTCCCACACCCATTCTCGGATCAAGTTGAAACTGAGCAGAATTATTGTATTTCTTGTACCTCACAAAACAAGACATTTAGTTAATTTATTATTGGTAATTTTCTTTTTTGGTATTGAACAAGGAAAAGAAATTGTACTTGACTGATATGGTGGTATAAGTTAAATGAGTCCCCTCTATGCTTTTGTAGCTTAAAAGTTTAAAACTAACAACAGGTAGCTATGAAACCTTATGTTTTTATAAGCACTTCGCTGGCACAGTGGTTAGAGTATTGGCTTGAGCAGTCTGGAGCCCTCGAGTTTGAATTAGAGTCGTACAACTTAAAAAAAAAAACATTTAAAAAGCTATCACAGTAACCTTCACACAGATACCCTCTTCTTTCTCCATGCTAATTGACACAATTACACTTAATATAAGCTTTGTTTTTTATATATATATATATATTTTTTTTCTTTTTTTTTCATTGTACTCTATATAACATTGAGATTTTGTTTTGTTTTTTAATAGTTTGTTTCAGCAGAATTTGTTTGATTTGTTATTATGTATGTATAAAATTGTATTGTTGGTCGTGTGGTATGCGCGCTGGGCTGTCGTTCGGGTCGTCTTCATGGTCCCAGGTTCATACCCTGACCAAATGTTTTATTTTTTCTATTTAATTTTTCTTTTTTTTTTTACCTTTTATCCCCCCAACTTTCCCCATTTTGCTTTCTCTTCTTTTTCTATGTTGCTCTATTTCTATTGCCTTTCTAAAGTAAACAGGATCTTAATGTAGTACTTCTCATCCTATTTATTTCATGTGATGTTGAATGCAAGGAATCTTACCAGTGACTATACATAATCAATTTCTTCTATTAAGCTAATGTTTTGAAGATGCTATGGTGCTCCAAATATTCATCTACGTCTATTTATTTATCAATTGTTAATATCAAGAAACATTTGAGTCGAGTGTGGGAATTCCTGCTGAGTAAGGCAAATTTAATTTTACGATGATTATATTTTGAGCATTTATGACTGTCAAGCCAGAGTTGGCAGCATTTGGCCAATAGGTAATTTGTCCAAAAATTTACATAAACTGTCAAATTTCTACGAAAATTGTTAGAGCTGTTTTCAAATTACTAATTTCCAGCCTCCACCCAGTTTGAACCCGTGAAGAATTTGCAAGTTTATAGGTGGAGTCGTAAAACTAAACAAAGTAGAGATGGCTGTGTTGACATGGATCGTAAAACTAAACAAAGTAGAGATGGCGGTGCTGACATGGATCGTAAAACTAAACAAAGTAGAGATGGCGGTGCTGACATGGATCGTAAAACTAAACAAAGTAGAGATGGCGGTGCTGACATGGATCGTAAAACTAAACAAAGTAGAGATGGCTGTGTTGACATGGATCGTAAAACTAAACAAAGTAGAGATGGCGGTGCTGACATGGATCGTAAAACTAAACAAAGTAGAGATGGCTGTGCTGACATGGATCGTAAAACTAAACAAAGTAGAGATGGCTGTGTTGACATGGATCGTAAAACTAAACAAAGTAGAGATGGCTGTGCTGACATGGATCGTAAAACTAAACAAAGTAGAGATGGCGGTGCTGACATGGATCGTAAAACTAAACAAAGTAGAGATGGCGGTGCTGACATGGATCGTAAAACTAAACAAAGTAGAGATGGCTGTGCTGACATGGATCGTAAAACTAAACAAAGTAGAGATGGCTGTGCTGACATGGATCGTAAAACTAAACAAAGTAGAGATGGCTGTGCTGACATGGATCGTAAAACTAAACAAAGTAGAGATGGCGGTGCTGACATGGATCGTAAAACTAAACAAAGTAGAGATGGCTGTGTTGACATGGATCGTAAAACTAAACAAAGTAGAGATGGCGGTGCTGACATGGATCGTAAAACTAAACAAAGTAGAGATGGCGGTGCTGACATGGATCGTAAAACTAAACAAAGTAGAGATGGCTGTGTTGACATGGATCGTAAAACTAAACAAAGTAGAGATGGCGGTGCTGACATGGATCGTAAAACTAAACAAAGTAGAGATGGCTGTGCTGACATGGATCGTAAAACTAAACAAAGTAGAGATGGCTGTGTTGACATGGATCGTAAAACTAAACAAAGTAGAGATGGCTGTGCTGACATGGATCGTAAAACTAAACAAAGTAGAGATGGCGGTGCTGACATGGATCGTAAAACTAAACAAAGTAGAGATGGCGGTGCTGACATGGATCGTAAAACTAAACAAAGTAGAGATGGCTGTGCTGACATGGATCGTAAAACTAAACAAAGTAGAGATGGCTGTGCTGACATGGATCGTAAAACTAAACAAAGTAGAGATGGCGGTGCTGACATGGATCGTAAAACTAAACAAAGTAGAGATGGCGGTGCTGACATGGATCGTAAAACTAAACAAAGTAGAGATGGCGGTGCTGACATGGATCGTAAAACTAAACAAAGTAGAGATGGCGGTGCTGACATGGATCGTAAAACTAAACAAAGTAGAGATGGCTGTGCTGACATGGATCGTAAAACTAAACAAAGTAGAGATGGCTGTGCTGACATGGATCGTAAAACTAAACAAAGTAGAGATGGCGGTGCTGACATGGATCGTAAAACTAAACAAAGTAGAGATGGCGGTGCTGACATGGATCGTAAAACTAAACAAAGTAGAGATGGCGGTGCTGACATGGATCGTAAAACTAAACAAAGTAGAGATGGCGGTGCTGACATGGATCGTAAAACTAAACAAAGTAGAGATGGCTGTGCTGACATGGATCGTAAAACTAAACAAAGTAGAGATGGCTGTGCTGACATGGATCGTAAAACTAAACAAAGTAGAGATGGCTGTGCTGACATGGATCGTAAAACTAAACAAAGTAGAGATGGCTGTGCTGACATGGATCGTAAAACTAAACATAGTAGAGATGGCTGTGTTGACATGGATCGTAAAACTAAACAAAGTAGAGATGGCTGTGCTGACATGGATCGTGGAAATCACAAAGTTTTATTTGTTACTTTGTCATCTCTTTAATATTTCTTAATCCTGTTTTTTTCTTTATTTTTCTTCAAGTTTTTTTTCTAAATTCACAACAACGTACTCTGAACATTAGTATCCGGCTATTTGGTGGAGTCAGCTGGCAGACATCGAGTTCAATTTCTAGCTCAGTTTATTTTCTCTCCTGACAAGTGATAACAACCTTCAAGGCTCATCACATTTTACGTAGTATTACCTTTTTTTTTCTTCGACAATTAGCAAGCGCTGTGATTACTATCCTAGAATCGATTCCAAATATTTCGTATGTATTCATCGCGGAACTACAAATGGGATGAATTAGTAATATTTAAGCGATTCTTAACGCGATTCTTAAAGCGATACAAAGGATTTAATATTGTTGACGATTATTTTTCACTACTCGTAAACTCTGCTTGAATTTCAGAATGTTTAAATAAAAATAATGCACTACATTTTATTCCCTCTATATGCCTGTCTATCGAAAGCGATTTAAAAATGAACCCATTTATTTAAAAAAAGAAAAAGAATAAAACATATTCCTATTCCCGAGAGACTGAACGTAACTCTATCTCTGTATACGTGAAACTCTCTTCCCGCGAGATCTACGTACTTTCAAGTCTTAAGCTCATTACCATCAACTCCTTTCTGCCCACCTTAAATATTTATTAGGGAAAAAACATATATGTTGTATTTCTTGAAGAGGTTAACATCCAACCAGAGTTGCTTCAATTTACCCTTCTAATTCTTTCCATTGACTGTTCTTTTAATATATTTTCTATTGACTATTCTCTAATATACTTTCCATTGTCTGCTCTTTAATACACTTTCTATTGACTGTTCTTTGAAATACTTTCCATTGACTGTTCTTTGATACACTTTTCATTGACTGTTCTTTGAAATACTTTTCATTGACTGTTCTTTGATACACTTTCCATTGACTGTTCTTTGATACACTTTTCATTGACTGTTCTTTGATACACTTTCCATTGACTGTTCTTTGAAATACTTTCCATTGACTGTTCTTTGATACACTTTCCATTGACTGTTCTTTGATACACTTTCCATTGACTGTTCTTTGATACACTTTCCATTGACTGTTCTTTGAAATACTTTCCATTGACTGTTCTTTGAAATACTTTCCATTGACTGTTCTTTGAAATACTTCTTATTCTTTCCATTGACTCTTCTTTAATATACTTTCATTTGCTGTTCTTCTCCGATGCTAAAAGATTGAATTAAATCAATGTTCTGTACAGTTCATCACCAGTTATTGCTGCAACTAGAAGACACATCTTATAATTAGTAGTAATAACAAGTCCTGGGTTCCTATAATTCTATATTGGACACTTTTTTAAATTATCAAATTTGAGCGGACTCTTTATTTCGGTTTCTGACTAGATGTCTTAATAGATCTGTCTTTCAACAATTCAAATCAGCTCAATACTTAGTACTTAATATAGTCTCGTTCAAGTCTTTTCTTCCAATGCACCCATTGAATAAATGTTTAGTAGTTTATTTTTCTTCCAAGTACTAAATAATTCACTCCTTCCTTTCCTCACTGAAGTTTGACGACGTTCATTTATCATTAGTATGCCCATCATTACAGAAAGGTATTTATTTCAAGGTTCGCCGAGTTACTTCAAGGTGACACCGAGTTACTCCATTGTGACGCCGAGTTACTTCAGGGTGACGCCGAGTTACTTCATGGTGACATCGAGTTACTTCATGTTGACGCCAAGTTACTTCAGGGTGACGCCGAGTTACTTTATGTTAACGCCGAGTTACTTCAGGGTGACGCCGAGTTACTCCATGGTGATACCGAGTAACTTCATGGTGACGCCCAGTAACCATATAACGACGCCAATATCAGGTTGACAGACACTACTTTTACAATATGGCAATGTGGTGACACAAAAGTTGAAAGCCTGATTCCTATTATGGATAAAACAAAATGTGAAATGAACGAAAGAGAAAAGCTTTTTCTGTTATATTTAATTAGAACATGAGATTGAATCCAACTAAATGTTTGGACAAAGAAAACCTCTATCCCGGACGTAACATGCCTTTTAAAATTCCACTTTCATCTTATACAAAAATGTAATTAACGACCTTAAACTTGGCCTAGTTTCGATACGTGCCTCATGCATTAGTTTCATATGAGATGCACATTATAAATAGAATCAATAGCTTCCACCTAGTTTCAACTAAAAGTAAGGACATTTCCCAAAGTTTGATTAGCCGGAGAAGAGAGAAAACTGGAGGAGATTAATGTGAGACGTGACTATCGTTCCCCCATCAAGACTCCACTAATGCAAACTTAATGTAGTGCGAGCAATGAAGAATTAGATCTTAAGTTGAAGCTGCTTTTATAAGTCTTAGTTGTCATCAAACAGTTGCCGGTTGTTTGTTTTACTCTCTGTTCAGGTTATGAAAATACAATTCTGAACAAGCAAAATACTTTTTAAAATCCTTTTGAAAACAAAACAAAGCTTATCTACAGGAATAACTCTGCTCTGACAACTATATATCTTTATAAGGTAGAAGTTATTTCCCATATTCGATATCGAAAAAAAAAATAATTACCAATAATGTATTGACTAATTGGCTGATTTGTTAATTGGTCCATGCTTTGTTATGTACAATAAATTACTGTTTAAATTTTAAACTTGATCCGAGATTGGGTGTGGGATAAATCACGTGTTCAATTATCTAAGGGGACGAAACACTACATATATAGCCTTATCTGTAAATACTGAAGGATCACTTTTCTTTGTTGGTATCAGACAAAATAATTAATTACCAGTAATGAAATTGACCGATTTATTGTTTGTTTGTTTTTTATTGATTCATGTTTTTTCTCTGCCAATAAATAATGGTGCAAGGTTCATATTGATCCGAGAATGGGTGTCAGAGAAATAATGTGTACAAACTGTTTACCATACAGTCAAACAGATAGACAGACGGACAGACAAAGAGACATAGTGATTTGATATAAGCTTTGTAAAGAAAAAAAAAGCTTATTAAAGGGGAAGAACCGCAAAATGATGGGATATATCTCAATACTTCAAAATTTATCTCTCCTTTTCTATATAAATTTATTAATTTATTATTACTAATTAATTAACTAATGTTTTTTTTTAAATTGATTCATATGTTGTAAACAATTAATAATTGGGCAAAGTTTCAACTTAATCTTTGCGAGCCAGGTATCTCTTGTAATATGGCCTTAGAGTCTTAGCTGGCGGGGTTGTTTCTTTGTTGTTGTTGTTGTTGTTTTGCCTAAACTCATAAGCACATGTTTTTATTTATACATCCTTTTGATGAAGTACATTTGACTTAACAAGAGCATTCAAGCTCATTAAAAAGAGATGATCGCCCTAATCGAAATTATTTCATAAATGTGTTTGAGTATCAGAAAGTAATATAGCCTACATGACGGAGAGACCTATCAGTTTATAAGTAGATCTACCAGAACTATCTTGCACCTTGGCGTTTGGTGACACAATGAAACAAACTAAGCTAAAAATCTGGTGATATTTTTGGAAAGGGTAATTGCCTCCAGGTTCAATGAACAGGCGTGTGTGCCCACACCACACACACACACACACTCACCCACTCACATAAACAAACAAGCAGACATTCCCGTCACCCCCGTTCCACCCACCCACACAAGACATACAGTTCAACAAATTCCAAAGTAAGGAGACAATCCGTCATTTCAACCAATTAGCATGTCCTTGTTTTACTACACGTCTGCCAGTACTTTTGGCACGTGAATGTACTGAATAGAGTAACTGGTAATGAGGTAAAAGAGCCTGACAGGCTGTAGCAGTGACATGGCTATTTGTAAGAGTCAGAACGGGGTTTTGAGTTCATTAAAAGAAACCTCCCTATATGTGCGTAAACCTTCAACTGTCACGCGAGACGATCATTGCCTCACCCTTGGGCATTCAATTGGAAGATCTGGAAATCCTAGATTCCCCTTTTTTTTTTTTACAAAACTAATATCAACTTACTTTGTCTGTCTGGTAAAAAGTTTGTACACGTTCTTTGACCGACACGTGACCTAATCTTGGACAAAGCTGAAATTTTGCATAATTATTTCTTTTACTGAACAAAACAAGAATCACTAAAAAAAAAAAAAAAAAAGAGATTACTTAATTAAGTATTGGTGATTAATTATTTTCTTTGGTTTCGAACAATGAAAGGAAATTGTACTTAACTGATGTGATAATGGTAGGTGACCACTTTAAAGTTTTAAAACCAACAATAGATAATTACAAAACCTATTTCATAAGCACTCCATAAACACATTGGTCAGTACGCCTACGTAGTGATAGTTAGGACGTGAAGTCATTATTTTGTGTAAATGCATTTAAAAAGCGATTACGGTAACACCCAGACACCCCGTTCTTCCTCCCCACCCCCCACCCCCTTTCCAAATGGCCCTGACAAGCGATAGAACCAGCTCACATCTCAATTACAAGAAAAAAGACGCCTATTATAAGCCATCTCTATATGGCCAACGCATATTTTTTCGACTCAGAACCGGACACAACAGAATGAGACAACATATGTTCCGGAAGCTTAAAGTCGGGACGATTGAAAACTTCCCATCACCAGAGAATGCTGACCATTCCTTCAAAGCTGCATACTATATCAAGAGGCCCGAACAAGACTCTGGCCCCAAGACCCTCCTATAGAACAGAAACTATACAGAGAACTGCCTGATCTGGAAACCACTGCGCAGCTCATCTCAGATATAGAATTACTGATCTGAACCCTCCGACATGTCAAATGAGAACGAAGAAGAAGTAAGCAGACAAGAGCAGCTCCACGAGATGACTGCCTAGTCGTGTGCTATGCGCTATAGACTGTTAGCATGTAAGTTTCGAGATTGAAACCCCGCCCGCTGCCATCCCCTGCGGCGTCCCTGACGTACTGCGGAATTTCTGAGCTAGAACATAATAATCTTCATTTCTGAAGTAACGTCCGAAATGTATAAAATGAAACCAAATATAAATGTTACTTATCACGTTACTTAGAGTGTATATTTATTGACGTTATAAGATGTAACCCTATTGACTTGGATTATTCTTTGAGGTGCCGTACACTCAGAAAGGATGTCGAGAAGAGAACCGAGTTGGACAACCGAATAAAGAACGGCACTTCACTTGATACATCAAATGTATATGACTTTTGAGACATGGTTGAATGAATGCTTAAACTACCGGCACCACACATGAAGAGGGTGGGGTGGCCGAGTGTTAAAGTGCTTGGCTTCCGAACCGAAAGGTTCGAATTTGAAACTGGCATTTCGAACTTCGGGATTTTTAGGATGTCTGACATACGTTTGGAAATTAAAGGTATTTTGTTGTTGTGCTGCCCACACGACACCCTCGTTAACCGTCCGCCTTAGAAATACATGCTGTCACAGATAACAAGATACAAAGAACTAGTAAATATCTTGGAGATAGAAGACAGGTAAACTTTGGTTATGGAAGCAAAAAAAAAGTTTCATTGAAAAAAAAAACAGCTTTATTTCACAAGCAAATATGGTTTTCGAAAAGTACATTGTCACTTGAGTAGTAAGTAGTAACTGAGACCCGTGAGTAGTAGATGTGTACTTTGTCATTCGACATGAATAGTAGAGGTGTACTTTGTTATTCGACATGAATAGTAGAGGTGTACTTTGTAATTCGACTTTATCTCACCGCACATTTTGAGATATTTAATTATTCTTGACAAGAACAAAAGATTTTAAAAATCTGAACAGTCTCTTAAAAGACATCCACTAGAAATACGGCACATCACCCAATAATATTCTAATGACTAGATTTTTTTCCCTCTGAAAACATCAGAAAATAGAAAATTGAATCTGTGTAAGAGTATGCTTGAGTTTTTTTTTCTTCGGGAATTCATGTTGTTTTGTGTGTGTGTGTTTGTTTTTTATTGTTCTATGTAATTAAATTTGAAAAAAAAAAATAATCACAAAAAAAAAATTACAAAGAGAGTTTGTGTTATCACACAAACTCAGAGGAGGCCCCCGTCGTATCCCTGTCGGATCCGCCTATTCGCAAGGAATATTCAAGACGTGATTTTATTTTGATTGTCAAAAGTAATAATGTTTCAAAGATTTATTTGCCATTGTAATTTTTTTTTCTGTCTTACATGTTTCGGATGTTCTTTCAAAATTAAAGATAATTAACTTCCTTGTCCAAACCTCCCGCTGGACGACGGGGGATGGCAGCGAGCTGAGTATGCATGACATCTACCGGATATGTACAATATGTCAGACGAGCGATTTTAGATAATCTTTCAGCATTGATTTGTAATTGAAAAAAAAGAAGTAGATATCTTGCTTGTAGGCCTACTTCGATGTCTCAGCACAGTAAACAACAGAGCTATTGGCATTTTCATTTAAATGGAACTAGAATGAGGATGTAGATCTACCTAAATTTAACTTCTGATTAGCACTCTTAAGATCTATATCTACTAGATGTAGATCTAAAATATAAATTTAGAATAATTTAGATGTAATTAGATTTAACAACAGAGCTATTGGCATTTTCATTTAAATGGAACTAGAATGAGGATGTAGATATACCTAAACTAAACTTCTGATTTAGCACTCTTAAGATCAATATCTACTAGATCTAGATCTAACATATAAATTTGGAATAATTTAGATGTAATTAGATTTATGAAAATAAAAAGCCTAGATAATCTATCAATTGACTGAATGCAATATTAAATTTAACAAGGTTACAAAGACAGTTTGTGTGGAAACACAAACTCAAAATCAGCCCCCGAAGTGGTCCACCCAGGCAGGCTTCAATATTTTCAGAAAGAACATCCGAATGAAATTATATCAAAGACAAATGAGAGATAAGAATGGAGAAAGAAGGTTGACAGATCTTGTGTAGTGCCCCAACGGTCCAGCTGATCAAAGGATAGGTGCAAGTGAATGCAAAGCTATATGTGAACCTGGCCTAACTAGTTCCTCTTACAGACCTTGTGGTCTAAAGGGCAGATGATGTAAAGTTCATCTGTTTTTGTGGCCTACGGTTAACGAGGGTGTCATATAGCCAGCACAACGACCAACCGCCTTTACTTTTCCCCAACTAATGTCAGGTACCCATTAGAGCTGGGTGGACTCAGAGGCGCCCAAAGATTCCGAAGTTGAAAATCCCAGTCTTCACCAGGATTCGAACCCGGGCCTTAAACAAAAAATAAATAAAATCTGATTTTTTTTTTTTTAATTTGAGGGAACTGATAGCACTGAGTCTTGCAGGTGCCTGTCACTCTACTTCACGAAAGTCGCTGCAAAGTGTCCATTTTTTTAAAGGTGCGTGATATTTACATACAAAGTGCATTCTTAGCCTTTATAAACAAATATAAATGTTTTCTTTTAATTTTAGCAGCTAGTTGACCAGAAAAAAAACACCTTTAACTAATATTTATATTTGTTGTGAACATTTCTAATACACTCTATACATACATTTGACTTGGTGATACTGAAAATACGTGGGCCGCTAAAAAGAAAAAGAAATTCTGCTCAACATTCCTGAACAATACTCCTGCTGCACATCTCACGAAGAATGCATTGTACATCTCTGATTGTTTTTTTATAATACTTGAAAACATCTGATCTTAATTTACAACTGCGACTAAATCGTCCGTTTCGAAGGCAGTTTCTGGAATTTTTGTGGAAGATTCGATTGTTCTGGTCACTGACCCTCATACATTTTCCTAACAAAAAAAAAATGGTGTGGCGTGGTGTGGGTTTGGACTAAGTCACGATGGTCCCAATTTGAACCCTGCTCGCTTCCATTTCCTGAAGTCCTGCAGAAGGTCAAGCCTATGACGTAATAGTCTTTATTTGTGAAGGGAGAAGAGCATCTGGCATTTATTTAGTGCTACACAAAACTTTACATATTATAAATTACAAAGAGTACAAAGTATTGTTTTCTATAAGCTAATTTTCACAATACAAAAAAAAAAATAAAAAAATACGGATTTCACAAACTCGTAGGCGACATCTGTAAGTACTCTGTTTTGTTAACAATTACAGCCATACAGAATATGATTTTTTAGCAAGTCGAATTTTGAGAGTCAATGACAATTGCAATAGATCTTATTGACTTTGAGATGTTACTAGTGACCTATTATAATAGTGGTTGTAACTATCATAAGCTAGTAGAACTTTTTCTTCAACAAAAGATACAAAAAGCCTGAAAAATTCACTTTAAACTATTTATAGCCACAAAGTACTTGTAAAGCTTCAATGCCGATCATCAGTCGTGAAACTGCACGAGGTCCGTCTTTCTGCTTGCTTTATATGGTTAAAGATGTACACCATGACCTTTACCTATCCCTTAGTATACACAGATGGAGTTTCTTCTCTAGTTCAATAAATAGCACGCTCTGTCTAATAAGTCTTGATTACAAAAAAATACATGCCATAGTGAGAAATCCTATTTCCAATAACACTTCCATTTTGGAGATCTAAACGTTAATTGATGAAAGGACAGAATGCACAAAATGAAAGGACAGAATGCACTAAATGAAAGGACAGAATGCACAAAATGAAAGGACAGAATGCACAAAATGAAAAGACAGAAGACACAAAATGAAAGGACAGAATGCACTAAATGAAAGGACAGAATGCACAAAATGAAAGGACAGAAGGCACAAAATGATAGGACAGAATGCACAAAATGAAAGGACAGAATGCACTAAATGAAAGGACAGAATGCACTAAATGAAAGGACAGAATGCACAAAATGAAAGGACAGAAGGCACAAAATGAAAGGACAGAATGCACAAAATGAAAAGACAGAAGGCACAAAATGAAAAGACAGAAGGCACAAAATGAAAGGAGAGAATGCACAAAATGAAAAGACAGAATGCACAAAATGAAAGGAGAGAATGCACTAAATGAAAAGACAGAAGGCACAAAATGAAAGGACAGAAGGCACAAAATGAAAGGACAGAATGCACAAAATGAAAAGACAGAATGCACAAAATGAAAGGACAGAATGCACAAAATGAAAAGACAGAAGGCACAAAATGAAAAGACAGAATGCACAAAATGAAAAGACAGAATGCACAAAATGAAAAGACAGAATGCACAAAATGAAAAGACAGAATGCACAAAATGAAAAGACAGAATGCACAAAATGAAAAGACAGAATGCACAAAATGAAAAGACAGAAGGCACAAAATGATAGGACAGAAGGCACAAAATGAAAGGACAGAATGCACTAAATGAAAAGACAGAAGGCACAAAATGAAAGGACAGAAGGCACAAAATGATAGGAGAGAATGCACAAAATGAAAGGAGAGAATGCACAAAATGAAAAGACAGAAGGCACAAAATGAAAGGACAGAATGCACAAAATGAAAGGACAGAATGCACAAAATGAAAGGACAGAATGCACAAAATGAAAGGACAGAATGCACAAAATGAAAGGACAGAATGCACAAAATGAAAGGACAGAATGCACAAAATGAAAAGACAGAATGCACAAAATGAAAGGACAGAATGCACAAAATGAAAAGACAGAAGGCACAAAATGAAAGGACAGAATGCACAAAATGAAAAGACAGAAGGCACAAAATGAAAAGACAGAAGGCACAAAATGAAAGGACAGAAGGCACAAAATGAAAGGAGAGAATGCACAAAATGAAAGGAGAGAAGGCACAAAATGAAAGGACAGAAGGCACAAAATGAAAGGACAGAATGCACTAAATGAAAAGACAGAAGGCACAAAATGAAAGGACAGAAGGCACTAAATGAAAAGACAGAAGGCACTAAATGAAAAGACAGAAGGCACAAAATGAAAAGACAGAATGCACTAAATGAAAGGACAGAATGCACAAAATGAAAGGACAGAATGCACTAAATGAAAAGACAGAAGGCACAAAATGAAAAGACAGAATGCACAAAATGAAAGGACAGAATGCACTAAATGAAAAGACAGAATGCACTAAATGAAAAGACAGAAGGCACAAAATGAAAAGACAGAATGCACTAAATGAAAAGACAGAAGGCACAAAATGAAAAGACAGAAGGCACTAAATGAAAAGACAGAAGGCACAAAATGAAAAGACAGAATGCACTAAATGAAAGGACAGAATGCACAAAATGAAAGGACAGAATGCACTAAATGAAAGGACAGAATGCACAAAATGAAAAGACAGAATGCACAAAATGAAAAGACAGAATGCACAAAATGAAAGGACAGAATGCACTAAATGAAAGGACAGAATGCACTAAATGAAAAGACAGAAGGCACAAAATGAAAAGACAGAATGCACAAAATGAAAGGACAGAATGCACTAAATGAAAAGACAGAATGCACAAAATAAAAGGACAGAAGGCACAAAATGAAAAGACAGAAGGCACAAAATGAAAAGACAGAATGCACTAAATGAAAAGACAGAAGGCACAAAATGATAGGACAGAAGGCACAAAATGAAAGGACAGAAGGCACAAAATGAAAGGACAGAATGCACTAAATGAAAAGACAGAAGGCACAAAATGAAAAGACAGAAGGCACAAAATGAAAAGACAGAATGCATTAAATGAAAGGACAGAAGGCACAAAATGAAAAGACAGAAGGCACAAAATGAAAAGACAGAATGCACAAAATGAAAAGACAGAATGCACAAAATGAAAGGACAGAAGGCACAAAATGAAAAGACAGAAGGCACAAAATGAAAAGACAGAATGCACTAAATGAAAAGACAGAAGGCACAAAATGATAGGACAGAATGCACAAAATGAAAGGACAGAAGGCACAAAATGAAAGGACAGAAGGCACAAAATGAAAAGACAGAATGCACTAAATGAAAAGACAGAAGGCACAAAATGATAGGACAGAAGGCACAAAATGAAAGGACAGAAGGCACAAAATGAAAGGACAGAATGCACTAAATGAAAAGACAGAAGGCACAAAATGAAAAGACAGAAGGTACAAAATGAAAAGACAGAATGCACTAAATGAAAAGACAGAAGGCACAAAATGAAAAGACAGAATGCACAAAATGAAAGGACAGAAGGCACAAAATGAAAAGACAGAAGGCACAAAATGAAAAGACAGAATGCACTAAATGAAAAGACAGAAGGCACAAAATGATAGGACAGAAGGCACAAAATGAAAGGACAGAAGGCACAAAAAGAAAGGACAGAATGCACTAAATGAAAAGACAGAAGGCACAAAATGAAAAGACAGAAGGTACAAAATGAAAAGACAGAATGCACAAAATGAAAAGACAGAATGCACTAAATGAAAAGACAGAATGCACTAAATGAAAAGACAGAATGCACAAAATGAAAAGACAGAAGGCACAAAATGAAAGGACAGAATGCACTAAATGAAAGGACAGAATGCACAAAATGAAAAGACAGAATGCACAAAATGAAAAGACAGAATGCACAAAATGAAAAGACAGAATGCACAAAATGAAAAGACAGAAGGCACAAAATGAAAAGACAGAATGCACAAAATGAAAAGACAGAATGCACAAAATGAAAAGACAGAATGCACAAAATGAAAAGACAGAAGGCACAAAATGAAAAGACAGAATGCACAAAATGAAAGGAGAGAATGCACAAAATGAAAGGACAGAATGCACAAAATGAAAAGACAGAATGCACTAAATGAAAAGACAGAATGCACAAAATGAAAAGACAGAATGCACTAAATGAAAAGACAGAAGGCACAAAATGAAAAGACAGAATGCACAAAATGAAAAGACAGAATGCACAAAATGAAAAGACAGAATGCACAAAATGAAAGGAGAGAATGCACAAAATGAAAAGACAGAATGCACAAAATGAAAGGAGAGAATGCACTAAATGAAAAGACAGAAGGCACAAAATGAAAGGACAGAAGACACAAAATGAAAAGACAGAATGCACAAAATGAAAGGAGAGAATGCACAAAATGAAAAGACAGAAGGCACAAAATGAAAGGACAGAATGCACAAAATGAAAGGAGAGAATGCACTAAATGAAAGGACAGAATGCACAAAATGAAAGGACAGAATGCACAAAATGAAAAGACAGAAGGCACAAAATGAAAAGACAGAATGCACAAAATGAAAGGAGAGAATGCACAAAATGAAAAGACAGAATGCACAAAATGAAAAGACAGAATGCACAAAATGAAAGGACAGAATGCACAAAATGAAAGGACAGAATGCACAAAATGAAAAGACAGAAGACACAAAATGAAAGGAGAGAATGCACAAAATGAAAAGACAAAATGCACAAAATGAAAAGACAGAATGCACAAAATGAAAGGACAGAATGCACAAAATGAAAAGACAGAAGACACAAAATGAAAGGAGAGAATGCACAAAATGAAAAGACAGAATGCACAAAATGAAAAGACAGAAGGCACAAAATGAAAGGACAGAATGCACAAAATGAAAGGGCAGAATGTACAAAATGAAAGGACAGAATGCACAAAATGAAAGGACAGAATGCACAAAATGAAAGGACAGAATGCACAAAATGAAAGGACAGAATGCACAAAATGAAAGGACAGAATGCACAAAATGAAAGGACAGAATGCACAAAATGAAAGGAGAGAAGGTACAAAATGAAAGGACAGAAGGTAAAAAATGAAAGGAGAGAATGCACAAAATGAAAGGAGAGAAGGTACAAAATGAAAGGACAGAATGCACAAAATGAAAGGAGAGAAGGTACAAAATGAAAGGACAAAATGCACAAAATGAAAGGAGAGAAGGTACAAAATGAAAGGACAGAAGGAAAAATGATAGGACAGAATGCACAAAATGAAAGGAGAGAAGGTACAAAATGAAAGGACAGAATGCACAAAATGAAAGGAGAGAAGGTACAAAATGAAAGGACAAAATGCACAGAATGAAAGGAGAGAAGGTACAAAATGAAAGGACAAAATGCACAAAATGAAAGGAGAGAAGGTACAAAAAGAAAGGACAGAATGCACAAAATGAAAGGAGAGAAGGTACAAAATGAAAGGACAGAATGCACAAAATGAAAGGACAGAATGTACAAAATGAGAGGAGAGAAGGTACAAAATTAAAGGACAGAATGCACAAAATGAAAGGACAGAATGCACAAAATGAAAGGACAGAATGCACAAAATGAAAGGACAGAATGCACAAAATGAAAGGACAGAATGCACAAAATGAAAGGACAGAATGCACAAAATGAAAGGAGAGAAGGTACAAAATGAAAGGACAAAATGCACAAAATGAAAGGAGAGAAGGTACAAAATGAAAGGACAGAATACACAAAATGAAAGGAGAGAAGGTACAAAATGAAAGGAGAGAATGTACAAAATGAAAGGACAGAAGGTACAAAATGAAAGGAGAGAAGGTACAAAATGAAAGGACAGAAGGTACAAAATGAAAGGAGAGAAGGTACAAAATGAAAGGAGAGAATGCACAAAATGAAAGGAGAGAAGGTACAAAATGAAAGGACAGAAGGTACAAAATGAAAGGACAAAATGCACAAAATGAAAGGACAGAATGCACAAAATGAAAAGACAGAATGCACAAAATGAAAGGGCAGAATGCACTTGCACTAAATGAAAGGAGAGAAGGTACAAAATGAAAGGACAGAATGCACAAAATGAAAGGAGAGAATGCACTTGCACTAAATGAAAGGAGAGAAGGTACAAAATGAAAGGACAGAATGCACAAAATGAAAGGAGAGAAGGTACAAAATGAAAGGACAGAAGGTACAAAATGATAGGACAGAATGCACAAAATGATAGGACAGAATGCACAAAATGAAAAGACAGAATGCACAAAATGAAAAGACAGAATGCACAAAATGAAAGGAGAGAATGCACTTGCACTAAATGAAAGGCGAGAAGGTACAAAATGAAAGGACAGAATGCACAAAATGAAAGGAGAGAAGGTACAAAATGAAAGGTCAAAATGCACAGAATGAAAGGAGAGAAGGTACAAAATGAAAGGACAGAATGCACAAAATGAAAGGACAGAATGTACAAAATGAGAGGAGAGAAGGTACAAAATTAAAGGACAGAATGCACAAAATGAAAGGACAGAATGCACAAAATGAAAGGACAGAATGCACAAAATGAAAGGACAGAATGCACAAAATGAAAGGACAGAATGCACAAAATGAAAGGAGAGAAGGTACAAAATGAAAGGACAACATGCACAAAATGAAAGGAGAGAAGGTACAAAATAAAAGGACAGAATACACAAAATGAAAGGAGAGAAGGTACAAAATGAAAGGAGAGAATGTACAAAATGAAAGGACAGAAGGTACAAAATGAAAGGAGAGAAGGTACAAAATGAAAGGACAGAAGGTACAAAATGAAAGGAGAGAAGGTACAAAATGAAAGGAGAGAATGCACAAAATGAAAGGAGAGAAGGTACAAAATGAAAGGACAGAAGGTACAAAATGAAAGGACAAAATGCACAAAATGAAAGGACAGAATGCACAAAATGAAAAGACAGAATGCACAAAATGAAAGGACAGAATGCACTTGCACTAAATGAAAGGAGAGAAGGTACAAAATGAAAGGACAGAATGCACAAAATGAAAGGAGAGAATGCACTTGCACTAAATGAAAGGAGAGAAGGTACAAAATGAAAGGACAGAATGCACAAAATGAAATGAGAGAATGCACAAAATGAAAAGACAGAAGGCACAAAATGATAGGACAGAATGCACAAAATGATAGGACAGAATGCACAAAATGATAGGACAGAATGCACAAAATGATAGGACAGAATGCACAAAATGATAGGACAGAATGCACAAAATGATAGGACAGAATGCACAAAATGATAGGACAGAATGCACAAAGTGAAAGGACAGAATGCACTTGCACTAAATGAAAGGGGAGAATGTACAAAATGAAAGGACAGAAGGTACAAAATGAAAGGACAGAATGCACAAAATGAAAGGAGAGAATGCACAAAATGAAAAGACAGAATGCACAAAATGAAAAGACAGAATGCACAAAATGAAAGGAGAGAATGCACTTGCACTAAATGAAAGGCGAGAAGGTACAAAATGAAAGGACAGAATGCACTTGCACTAAATGAAAGGAGAGAATGTACAAAATGAAAAGACAGAAGGCACAAAATGAAAGGAGAGAATGCACAAAATGATAGGACAGAATGCACAAAATGAAAAGACAGAATGCACAAAATGAAAGGACAGAATGCACTTGCACTAAATGAAAGGAGAGAATGTACAAAATGAAAAGACAGAATGCACAAAATGAAAAGACAGAATGCACAAAATGAAAAGACAGAATGCACAAAATGAAAGGACAGAATGCACAAAATGAAAGGAGAGAATGTACAAAATGAAAGGACAGAAGGTACAAAATGAAAGGACAGAATGCACAAAATGAAAGGACAGAATGCACAAAATGAAAAGACAGAATGCACAAAATGAAAGGACAGAATGCACAAAATGAAAAGACAGAATGCACAAAATGAAAGGAGAGAATGCACTTGCACTAAATGAAAGGAGAGAAGGTACAAAATGAAAGGACAGAATGCACAAAATGAAAGGAGAGAATGCACAAAATGAAAAGACAGAATGCACAAAATGAAAAGACAGAATGCACAAAATGAAAGGAGAGAATGCACTTGCACTAAATGAAAGGAGAGAAGGTACAAAATGAAAGGACAGAATGCACAAAATGAAAGGAGAGAATGCACAAAATGAAAAGACAGAAGGTACAAAATGATAGGACAGAATGCACAAAATGAAAGGAGAGAATGCACAAAATGAAAAGACAGAATGCACAAAATGATAGGACAGAATGCACAAAATGAAAGGACAGAATGCACTTGCACTAAATGAAAGGAGAGAAGGTACAAAATGAAAGGACAGAATGCACAAAATGAAAGGAAAGAAGGTACAAAATGAAAGGACTGAATGCACAAAATGAAAGGAGAGAATGCACAAAATGAAAAGACAGAAGGCACTAAATGAAAGGAGAGAAGGTACAAAATGAAAGGACAGAATGCACAAAATGAAAAGACAGAAGGCACTAAATGAAAGGAGAGAAGGTACAAAATGAAAGGACAGAATGCACAAAATGATAGGACAGAATGCACAAAATGAAAGGAGAGAATGCACAAAATGAAAGGACAGAATGCACAAAATGATAGGACAGAATGCACAAAATGAAAGGACAGAAGGCACAAAATGAAAGGACAGAATGCACAAAATGAAAGGACAGAATGCACAAAATGAAAGGGCAGAATGCACACAAATAATAGCGGCCTTTCTTTACAGAACTAAAACTGAAAGAGGGCGTGCGGTTGGGGGGGGGGACGTATCTCCCAATGTTGCTATCTAAAAGTACAGCACAGTAAAAACTTTGACCAATGAAATTGAATAAAGAAAAAAACGGTCGTGGCGTACTGTAGCTAGTAACCAAGTACTTTAACCGCTAAGTCAAGATACAGTACAATACATAGTTCATTATTTCAATTTTTTTTTTACCTCAGTTTCAGTTCTGTAGCGTATTCTTTTATCTTCGTGATGACTATCTCCTGTCCTAGACAGTTATGGTCTACAGACCTCATTTTTAGGAATCGAGAGTAAAGGGGAAAAAAAAAAGAATGTTTTGCTAAATACTTTGTGAATAAGTTTCTAGCTTACCTTGGTATAGCTTCCACATTGTTTATATCGCCTTAGCGCGGTAACACAACATGATACACTTAACAATAAACAACGTCATGGCTATAACGATAGATTCGTGAGACTCTCTAATAACACACTTTCACGTCACACCTATTACTTACAACAATGCAATATGGACTTTCTTGTCAAGGGGAATAATTCCACATATAGACAACATACACATTAACGCAGTATCAACAATTATTATATGAGTTTTTGATCCATCATAGTACTACCTTGGGGCTATATTTGTGCGAGTTCAAGGTAAGGCTTGGAAAAGAGAACTAGATTAAAGCGATGATACAATTAAAGATGTCCCAGATTTCGACGTTGACATTCCGATTATTAAATATCTACAGAAAAAAAAAGATTTAAAAGAAATGTTTTCCTAACTGCCAATTTAATCTTCTCAAGAATAAAATCTGTTCGAAAATTGAATTTCTAGACTCAACATTTTCTGGCAATCTTGCGATCTCTTTATTTTTTTCTTTTCTGTTTATTTTTAATCTATAAATAAACATTATAATCTCCCTTGATAGCTCTTAGAAATATTCGTTAGCCAACTTGGTGTATCCTCACCATCTTCTCATCAAGTCCTAAGATTACATCTTCCATCTTGGTGGACGTTTCTGATTTTCTGTTGTTCTTTTCTAAATATTTATATAATAGATCCATTAGATACAAAATATCTGTTTAATTACGGCTCAAGAGTCATAAGGGATTGTTGATTCATACTGTATTCCTATAGTCTTGCATTAGGTAAATGTATTAATAAATATATTACTCTATTTTTCGCTCTGAAGTTTGAGTTCATATCGAAACTAATATGTTTCACCCTAGTTAGCTCACCTTGTCTCTCAGTAACTCTCTTGAGGCTGTTATAACGTATCATCTTTAAATGTGAAAATGTTTTAATTACAATTTATTCAAGGTCATTACTAGCATTGATTTTTTTCTGCATCCATCTTTCTTTCTTTCTTCTTCTCTCTCTCTCTCTCTCTAACTTCTCCCTTTATCTTACAGAAATTCTCTCTCTGTCTCTCTCTCCCTTCATCTTACAGACATTCTCTCTCATTATGTAACATTTGCTTTTTTTTATTCGTTTCCTTTTTCGGTTTCTCTCTCTCTCTCTCTCTCTCTCTCTCTCTCTCTCTCTCTCTCTCTCTCTCTCTCTGAATGCTGTGCTGATTAGGACATAAAATATTAACCCTCCCTTTCCGCATTCTACTTTTTTTTTTGTAAACGTGTCTGCCTGTGAAAAGCAATACAAACCTTCGAACTCTGATGTTTGGATGTCTGTCACTTAACATTTCATCCCATCGCTTACTTCCGTCTCTTGGCATTTATTCTGTCAGCAAACATTCTCCTTCTTCTCAGGATCACGCCTGGATTGAATGTTGATCAAACCATCATCACTGTATATTCGAAGTATAATCCAAACCTCTTTTACCTCAACGTATAAATATTTCTTTAGACTTGAAGAAATCAGATAACGAGAAGTGTATAACGTACACGAATTGCAGAGATCCAGTTCAATTCCAAGAAGCAAGAGTTAATTACTAACTTGAGACGCTACCTAAACATGTTTCTTATATGATTCCCTATTTCAAATATAAAAGCAAGTAGTGCTATAACCGTTCCAGATAAGTGTATTCTGTGTTCATTAATATCTGAATGAACTGCTTCCTTTACAAAGTCAAAGAGAACGTTAGATATGTCTCAGTGAGAACTCGTGCACTAGTGTCTCATTGACTTTGTTCTGTATCTACCTAAGTCTTGGGCTGCTATTGAATGTGTTCTAAGAAAAGAAAAGTTACGAAATTCGCAACATCACAGGAATAATAAGTACAGTGTCATTCTTTTTTATTTTATCTTTCTGATACAAAAAAAAAGATTATTTATAACAGTTTGAAGATCTAATAATAGCAGGACTCTGAGGATAAGTTGATACAAACAAGATATCGACGATTTCCTTGTTTTTGATAAGTGTCAGTCTCTCAATATCATTGGAATGAAAATTATTTCAAAAGTTTACATAAATCTGATGTCCAATAAAAACATTTCCTACCAACCAGTAATGATCTGGAAAAAATGGGGGAGAGAATACTATAAAAAAAAACTTACATATGTCCAGAAAAAAATTTTAAAAAATGCATTTCTAAGTTACATATAAACGGAACAAAGCAAATAACAATAGCAATACACCATATGGATCATTCATACTCATAGGGGAGGTAACAATACAACGAAACGAATGAAAAAAAAATTATATACATTGTATAATTGTAAAACAAATTTCCTCTCGGATAATAAAGATTATTATCATAAATAATATCATTATTATTATTATTATTATTACTATTATCATTATTATTGTTATAATTATTATTAAACTATTGAGAAATCGAAAGTAGGATTTTCCAAATATTCTGTATTGATGTTCTTGTCAGTATTTTAATTGCTTAGTCATCCTTTGGCTATAGTAGAAAGATACTCTAGCTTATTTTCCCTAGGACTATGCTATAGGCATATGATCTGCCTGGGTGTCCTCAAAGACGATAAAAGCGTGTTAGCGAGATTTACTGTCACAGCATCTTGATAGATCGCCTCAAGACATTTGGATAACTTGGCTTAACATGTCATGCTCTGTCTAACAGTAACTCCTCCTGTAGAGGCAGGGTTAAGAATCTATTGAACTCATTTCATATGGGTTTTAATGAATGTTATTATAACTATATAGTCAAATCCTGGTGAAGACTGGGATTTTTTATTCTGGAATTTTCTGTCACCTCTGAGTTCAACCAGCTCTAATGGGTACCTGACATTAGTTTGGGAAAAGTAAAGACTTTGCTCGTTGTGCTGACCATATGGCACCCTCGTTAACTGTGGGCAACAGTAACAGATGATCTTTACATCATCTGCCCTATAGACCACAAGGTCCGAAAGGTGAACTTTACTTTATTACAAAGTGATTCGGGTTGCTTTGGTTGCCGTTCTCGGTATTTTTCACTATGATCCTATGACTTTTATTACCTACACTGGGGGCGCGGTGGCTGAGCGGAGCACTTGGCTTCCGAACCTGGGATCCTGGGTTCAAATCTTGGTGAAGACTGGGATTTGAAATTCGGGATTTTCAGGGCTTTAACACTAATGGGTACCTGACTTTAGTTGGGAAAAATAAAGGCGGATGGTCGTTGTGCTGGCTACATGACACCCTGCTCGTTAACCGTTGGCCAAAGAAACAGATGACCTTAACATCATCTGCCCTATAGATAGCAAGTTTGAAAGGGGAACTTTACTTTTCGAACTTAAAAGCCACACCAGCCGCCCCCTTTTCGTAATACACCAGAACTAGTTTGTTATTTGCATCGAAATAGACACAAAAGGCTGACAGGAGGCGAATGTGCTCTGACAAATGCGTTTCTCTTGTAAATCTTTTCCTTCAAACATTTGTTTTACTTATCTTTTTCCCTAGTTAGTCATTGGATCAACAGACAGCGGCCACCCTTGGAGTGTCTGGAAAATCTCATTAATAAAAGGGAATAAACCTGATTTATGTAAAAAAAGAAAAAAAACAAAGAAAAATAAAGTACATGTCAAAGTCTCATGTAGGCGTAACACTCGTTAAATGTGTAATACATCTAGACCAACAATAAATCTGTGCGATTAATATTTGGAACAATTGTTTTTGTTTAGCGCTATTTCATGCTTTAAGCTTTCTCACTACGCTAAGATCCTATCACTTATCTGAACCAGTTAGAGCATTTAGAAAAATAAAAGTTGAGGGGAGCGCTGTATTTGAACTCGTGACTCACGCCTCCTCGGTCCGACTTGCTAACCACTCTGCGACATATAAATGGGACTAATTCAGCTTATACTATTTATACCACCACTTCAGTTAAGTACAATTTCTTTCCCTTGTTCGAGATATTAAACAAAATAATTAATTACCAATAGTTAATTATCTAATTGGTTATTTTTTATAATTGATTCTTGAGTTGTCAGGTAAAAGAAATAATTGGGAAAAATTTCAGCTCTATCAGAGATTTGGTGTTAGGAATACTGTGTACAAATTTTTTACCAGACAGGCAGACACAGTGAGTTAAGATAAGCTCACGAAGAGTTATGTTCCACAAGGACACGTCTACATAATTGTGTCTAACAAAAGACTCGGATGTTATCACATCTCGGACAAACTACAAACAATACACGGAGACTTTTCCAATGTGAATGTTAGAAAATGTCTATGAATCTGTGAACTGAACATGTTCATGTTGTGCTCTGATTTCTTTGTTCGCATTATAAAGCACTGACTTAAGGCATTATCTTATAAATATAGCACAGACACCATATACATCACATCCAATAAAAAAAAAAATAAACAGAAAGATTTAGAGTGAATAACAACATACAGCATCTGGAAAGTGTATTTTAAAAGTGATATGATGTAGACCCAGTGTCATGCTGACCTGTCAATGTGTAGGCAGAAATAGAGCTGAGCTACATGGTATGTGCGTTTTGAAGACAGAATCAAGCTGTTGTCAATGTTTCTTTAGTGCGTGAAATATCACAGTACTGACATTGTGTAGATAGGTAGTTCACGGCTATTTAAAGATTAGATTCCAATTGTTTGATTCTATCAGGTTCAGATTGTACATTTTTTGGGGCACCATTCCTCGATCCTATTAACAAATTGTATTTGTGCTTTTTTTTTAAGGTCTTAATGAGTCTCAGTAGGTACTTATTCACTAGACTATAAGGACCGCTTGTAAAAGTAAAGTACGGTTTAGAATGTAAATGAAGTATCCTAATTTTCTCATTTTTTTTAATGCTGACATATAATTATCTGCTAACTTGCACAACATATCTGTGACTCAGTCAAATATTGGAAAGATCAAGTTGATAAAGTGTATGTGTAGATGTTCATTGAATCAGAAAATATTTAATAAAATAATGTTTCGTACTGCAAAATAGCTCGATGGTCCTGAACATGGCTTAACGTAATAGAAATATTTTCAAAAGTTACCGTTTTGTTTTGTGTTTCGAGCGGCGTGTTAACGTTTGTGACAAAGAAAAGTCCCGCGAGAAGACGTTGTACTTAACACGAGGTTGATTTGACGACGATCAGATTATAACAGACGCAGGTGCGCTACCTGTACCTCGAATGTCCTTCCCACCTTATTAGATTTGCTTTGACATGGGCATTTTCCCATCCAACCAATTTTTGCTTTGACCTTGATAGGACAAAAAGTGCGTTGATGACGCCAGAAGAATGAATTTCTGAAGCTGAAATCGCAGTGGAATGCTTAGCGCCAATGTTCCGCCCCGGATCCGGCAGCGGATGTTTTCAGCGCCTCCCCAGACCCTTTGTATGGTTAAAAGGGGAACCTTTGTGCCTCTCCATTTCTATCTCATCTCTAATATACAAACACTTGAAGATTACCTACCTTAGGCTATCTTTAGTACAGAAATGGAAAAGTAAACGGAATCCCTTTAATGAACATTTATCGCGTAAATAAGGATTCCAAACATAGTGTATATATCTATGAAGAAAAAAAGAAAACGTGTGTTAAAACAATATGTCTTTAAGTTTTTAAGTTTGTTTGATTTGTTGGTGTTTTTTTGCCATTACATTTTTAAGACCCTCCCGGTCCTCACTGTGGGAGCTAGCAGTGCTCCCCTAGACCTCCAGATGGATAATTGGAGCGCGAAAAACGAATTTTGTTTTCGTTTCGTATAGGTAGCGCCATAGGTAAAACTTTGAGAAACACTTCGTTAGATCATTGCAAAGGACATAACATCTGTTAGAAATGTTCATTCTTAGTTTTCCAACGAATTTCAACCGTTGAAGTACCTGTGACACGGAAACCTTGAACTTTGTCCTAGTCTGGGTTGAAGTCTATTTATTTATATTGCACTTTCCAAAGTAAACACACATTTAGAAGAGACGGCGAGAGAAAGAAAATCTATAAGAAGCTTATTGACTAGAAATAATCAGCGTTAGGTTTTCATGGAGCTTTAAATTAATTCCATGCCTAGTGCTCTTGTTAATCCGAAGAACTGGCTTCCGGGTTCAATTTCTGTTTTTTATTGATACAACACAAGGAAACCATTTTTCTTTCCCATTTAAGGGAAAATTTGTTAATGCGCTTTTCATCTTGGTCGTTAAAGACGTTTAAATTGTTTTGTTTTTCTTTGGGTATAAATTTGTGTTCGTTGTTGTACGAATTTAATTTGTTAATAATAAGTATATGCTATACGTAGAACGCATCGTGTGTAACTTTAATAGTATAATTTTATAAGCCATTCTAGTAAAAGTATACCAGACCCTTAGTAGTGGTGTATTGTAGAAATACGGAGGAATCTCTTCTGGAGCTCTGTCTCAGGCCTCGCCGTGCAGGGGTAATCGGCGTGGGTCAAGAAATTGCGACCTCACAATGTAAGGATGCGATGAAAGGATCATCTAGTAATCTCATTGATAGAAGCCTTCCATACAAAGGGGTCGATGAAATGTCCATGCCTCAAACCTGGCCTCTTGGTAAAATGTTGGTGAAGTCAGGGCTTTGGCTTGGCTCTTAATAGACTCTTGTCACCTTCCCTTCTTTAACAGTCTTAAGGCTCTATTAAAGATCTTCGAGACTATTTCAAGATTTTAAGCGCATGGAAGAAAACAAGAAAACGAAATTTAAATATGACATTAATTTATTGATTCGTGTTTTTCTATAGACTAAACTTTCCAGGGGATAAAACATCATTCGCAATATTGTTAATGTCAAACAGAGAATTATAATCTTCCCAGATTTTAAGGCATTTTGCTTAATACACAAAATAAAAGTGATAGATCGTTGTCTTCACCAACCAAAATCAGGTGACTCTCAAAGAACTGTGACAACACATTGAACTCAGACGTTAGCCCAAGTTAAAAGTGCAAACAAATAAACTTTTTTTTTGGTCATTAACTTCTTTATAGCCGCGTGGGGATCACACCGAATGAAATGTCATGCCAGTTGAGTGTTTCGTGCTGTGTTGCTTGGCATTGTTAGTGTAGGAAGTAGTTGTTAAAATGATTCGTTAAAATGATATTAATTTTGATTGCATTAGGCGCTCCAATCAATGCTGTGTTCTGCTCAGATTTTTAGCAGGTGTTGTAAGGATTCCGCCACGATGACAGGAGTATAGTCTTCAATAGGTACAGTACATATGGAAGGATATTGGTACTGAACAAATGGAAGGAAATTGATACAGAACAAACGGAAGGAAATTGATACAGAACAAATGGAAGGATCTATAACTAGGTACTTCTTTCCAAAAGTGCATGTCTCGTATCTTTGGTTATTGGCTGTAAAGGTTATAGCATCTCACTAGAAAATAAAAACCGAAGAGTTGAAGGCCCGGGTGTTAAACTGAGTCACTTTTCCCTTAAACATTATGTACTTGACTTAACACTATACTAGTGGTTCTCACATTTTTACACACACAAAATTATACTTTTGCGCCCTCCTTAAAAAGCTTTGGGGACTGGAGAAAACGCTGGCTACGTCTGTAGTGGGCGTGTCGGTCGTGAGATCATCTGCTCGTCAAGCAGGAAGTCTTGAAGCGTGCATTTTTTGTTATGTAAAATACGCCAACAGAATTATGGGTAGGGCATTCATGGGAATGAAACCGTTCCGTCAACAGAATTATGGGTAGGGCACTCATGGGAATGAAACCGTTCCGCCAACAGAATTATGGGTAGGGCACTCATGGGAATGAAACCGTTCCGCCAACAGAATTATGGGTAGGGCACTCATGGGAATGAAACCGTTCCGCCAACAGAATTATGGGTAGGGCACTCATGGGAATGAAACCGTTCCGCCAACAGAATTATGGGTAGGGCACTCATGGGAATGAAACCGTTTCGGTATACAAGACGAATAGAAGTATTGACATATCTTTTTAAAAATAATTAACACGTTTTGAATTGTTTTGTTGTGAATTCACCTTTAAATTCCTACTTTATAATCTATTTCTAATCATTGGTAATAATGATCTTGTTACTAACAGGTATTCAAATGTAGATTCGTAATGGTAATGTACATACAACAGTATTAGTTTGTTAGTTTGTATTTTGTCCTTAGAAAACTCCTAACGCCTTCGCGCCCCCCTTTGACAGCACGCACGCCTCCGCACCACAATTGAGAAACGCTGGTCTATATATTGTGTATATGTCCAAGCTTTGTTTAGGTCACTCGCATAAAAGACAACGTTTCTGAACAAAGACATGTTTTTAATGTCAAGGCGCACCAGGAGATGTCAGCACTTTTATCAGCTAAGCCGTTTTCTAGTTGTCAGATCAGATTATCTATTCGTCACCTTCAGCATCCTTGAGGAACCAGTGAGTGAGTGTGTGGCCTATATCTAGATCAAAGAACCGAAAGAAAAGTACAGACTTAAAAGTAACCGCAGGAGTTTCTGTTCCCAAAGGTTCTTCTGAATAACATTTAGCTCACGTTTAGCTTTACGAATGTAAGTCGAAATAGAAATAAATAATAATAAATAGCTAGAAGTCCTGAACACTGACTTGCAACGTCACAACCTGTGGGCAGTTTAGACCAATAACTCGTTGCCACGTCGTACACACCTGTATCGTGGCAACGAGCTATTGGTCTGAATTGCCCACAGGTTGTGACGTTGCAGGTCATTGTTCGAGCCTTCTATAATGATTGGTCTCGGATCCGAAGTGGAAAGTTGTGGAAAGACAGAAAAATAGATTTACTCAAGAAATAAAAGCACTCAGTGGAAAAGGCTAGGGTGCCACTTTAACAACTCTATGCTCTATTAGCGGGTCGTTTCCCCTGCCCACAGGTTGTGACGTTGCAGGTCAGCGTTCGAGCCTTCTAGAACGATTGGTCGGGGTCTGTCCCCCCCTCCCTTTAAAGCTTAAAAAATACGTGCCAGGGTAATGTCTGCGACGTTGGTGACCCCCAACATCAACGTCATCTTGGTAAGATGTGGTAAAAAAACGAAACTTGTCCGTCGCCCGTCACAATATTCACGAGTCAAGTCAAGGAAGTGGGCATCAGTTCAACTAACCCAAAACTTATATCGTCCAATACCCTTATTCTGTTGTTAACCCTTTCTAGAAGTATACATAATTGAAAAAGAAAGACAACTTCTTTGACCCTACAAGGTCCCTGGATACTAACGCTCTATCTTCTATAATCAAGGTCTCCTTGGAGTTTGCTTCAATGAGTAATTTGCATAAATGACTAAACTATTGTTATTCTATCGCACGAGCCATGCGATCCCCTCTGAACAGGAAACAAATTGATCGGCTATTACACCTGCTACTACTGTTACGTCGGTAATTTCGTGCCTCAATAGATTTTTAAACTCCACGTGTTATTAGTATGTATTTCTTCCATCCCCACTCCACGCTCCCCAGAGGGGAGTCTGATTGAAATCGGATAAAGTGCAATTGAGTTAAAAACTGAGCTAATTTACTGTCAACATTTCTCTTAAACCCAGCGGGATGTTCACTGTCTTAGAAGATGAAGAAGAAAAGATTAAAACAAAGAAAAAACAATTGCAGCATTAAATATCGTCGTGTGAAATCAGAAAATGTTTTAGGACTCAAAAGTTCACCGTGGTATTTGATTTTTAATAAAGGTCATGAAAATATGTCATGGCTAATCAATCAAAGTATGGAGATCATTGAAAATAGGATATGGAAATAATGTGTTGGAAAATAGGTCACTGAAATAGGTCGGAGAAAATAGGTCAGGGAAGAGCCCAACAAATCGTGTATTATAGGTGAGATATGAAAGATGATACTTATAAAAACAAAGAAACTTTTTAGACTAAGACTAAGACTAAGACTGCTGTATTGATCCTTACGGAAATTTGTTGTGATTACAAGGACTCTTTTCTCATATAAAGACAACACCACAGAAAAATACACATAAATACAACAGACACAACATAAAGAGTTCATTCAGCGACTACACACATTAGGTATCTTGGTGCTTTTCATGTTCCCAGATCAATGAATGGCGGTGATAGAGTCTAACCGAGTGATGTACGAACGAGTTTTTGTACCGCTCCGTTCTTGTTTTGATTGACAGCAGTCACCCACTTCACGACGACCTGACGTAGTTGACGTGAACAAAAATATTAGTCAAAGACCAAATCTTGACCATCAGTTGCGTTAGAACAGCAAGGTGTTAGTTGATGTATAGTGGCCGACTTACTGTAAAGCTTTAAGTTAAATTAGGCTTTTAAAACGATTTATTTATGTATAGTGGCCTACTTACTGTAAAGCTTCAAGTTAAATGAGGCTTTTAAAACGATTTATTTATGTATAGTGGCCGACTTACTGTAAAGCTTCAAGTTAAATGAGGCTTTTAAAACGATTTATTTATGTATAGTGGCCGACTTACTGTAAAGCTTCAAGTTAAATGAGGCTTTTAAAACGATTTATTTATGTATAGTGGCCTACTTACTGTAAAGCTTCAAGTTAAATGAGGCTTTTAAAACGATTTGGCATCCGTCCATTGTATTGCAGACGATAATCACTAGAAAAGAAAATTAATTACTTGTTGGGTTTTTTTTTAAACATAGTCGCTGATCTTGTAATAGATCAAAGAGCTTCTTTATTTGTCTCTTTGAAACGAGAAAGTGTTGTTTACTGTGGCAACAGCTCCACGAGGATTATGGGACGAGTTTGAGATGCGAATCATGCTATGGAGGTGTTTGGCAAGAGAAGTAACCCAGGTCTGGAAAGACACACGGTGTTTAAATTAGCTGACCACCCCTTCACAGCGCTAAGACAACAGCGGGCGGAAAGTGTTAAAATTGGTTAATGAAAAACCATGGCCGATACAGACGAAGGAAAGACATTTTTAAAAAAATACGATTATGCGTACTCTGTTTCGAGGAATCTTTTTATATGGAGAAGAGAACTGAACTCTAGGATGGCATTATATCCAACCATTGGGTTGTAGCCATCTGGAAAGCAATAAATTTAAATTCTAGTAGTAAAGTTCTCTTATCGGACCTTCGTGGCAGACGAAGTCAACGTCATAGTTTCTGTTAATAAAAACATGACCAAAAAAAAAATGCTATATGTAATTCCTGACAAGTGAAATGAGCAGTTAGAGAAATACATTTGAATTTTTATTTTTTATTTTTTTATTTTTAGCGGCTCCCGAAAGGGGAAAAGACGCTATTAGTTTTGTGCGAAATGTCTGTCCGTCTGTCCGGGGGTTCCGGGTTCGAATCCTGGCGAAGAGTGGGATTTTCAACTTTGGAATCTTTGGGCGCCTCTGAGTCCACTCAGCTCTAATAGGTACATGACATTAGTTGGGAAAAAGTAAAGGCGGTTGGTCGTTGTGCTGGCTACATGACACCCTCGTTAACCGTAGGCCACAAAAACAGATGAACTTTACATCATCTGTCCTATAGACCACAAGGTCTAAGAGGGGAACTAGTTAGGCCAGGTTCACATCTAACTTTACATTCACTTACACCTATCCTTTGATCTGCGGGACCGTTGGGGCACTACACAAGATCTGTTAACCTTCTTTCTCCATTCTTATCTCTCATTTGTCTTTGATATAATTTTATTTGGATGTTCTTTCTGAAAATATTGAAGTCTGACTGGGTGGACCTCTTCGGGGGCCGATTTTGAGTTTGTGTTTCCACACAAACTGTCTTTTGTAACCTTGTTTAGTATCGTTCTAGTTTTAAAAATAATTTTTTAACCTTGCTCTAATTACCTCTCTCTATTGTCAGGCAGACGAGATGAAATTGTTATGTAAAGTTGTCATTATAGCTTCATGGTTTTACTGAATCTGATATTGTTTACATCTGAACTTCATGGTATTCCTGACTCTGATATTGTTTACATCTGAACTTCATGGTATTCCTGAATCTGATATTGTTTACATTTGTTGGCTCTGACTTTTTAATAAGTTTCTTTCACCTTTGCACACACAGAGAGAGCGTGCCACCATGTTGTTGTAGTCGAGGTCATAGTGAACGTGGAAGTGGGAAGAATAAGAGAGACAGAGAGAGAGACAGATAGAGAGACAGAGAGAGAGAGAGAGAAAGAGAGACAGACAAAGAGAGAGAGACAGAGAGAGAGAGACAGAGAGAGAGAGAGAGAGAGAGACAGAGAGAGACAGAGAGAGAGAGAGAAAGAGAGACAGAGAGAGAGACAGAGAGAGAGACAGAGAGAGAGACAGAGAGAGACAAATAGATAGAGACAGATAGAGTGAGAGAGACAGAGAGAGACAGATAGATAGAGAGAGAGACAGAAAGATAGAGACAGACAGATAGAGTGAGAGAGACAGAGACAGATAGATAGAGAGAGAGACAGAGAGGTAGAGACATAGATAGAGTGAGAGAGACAGAGAGATAGAGACATATATATATATAGAGTGAGAGAGACAGAGAGACAGAGGGGAGGGAGGGAGAGAATTAAGAGAACTTACTTTTTGTTGGGACTCATGCAAACCAGAGATTGTTTACATTTAACCACTGCCTGGAGTGCGTCACTAAATAACAATTCATACAACAATGCTCCGTTGACAAAACATACTAGATAAAACCAGCTCAGTATTGATTGAACAAAAAATTACCATTTCATCATTTATTTATTTTTGTATTGATCTAGTGAGTCCTGATGAGGCTTGATTAGATCAGCGTATTAAGCCTTTGTTTACTGTTTAAAAAAAAACAACAATTAACTTAACAGATATTTTTATGCCCTGATTAGTCAATTTCTTTTCAATCCTATATTCTGGTTGGCTACTTACAAGCTTTAGTGTCGATCCTCTATGTCCCAGCTCTTCTCTCTTACTCTTTTATTCAAATGTTTGAGCTCTGCCCTACGGATCTATTGAAATATGTCTTAGAATTGACCGAAAATATGCTTACAAATCTATTGAAATACTACGTAGAATTTACCAAAAATTTCTCAAAATCGATTTTATTTATGTATTTCGTCAAGTGGAGTGCTAGAACACCGGGTGTCATCTTATCTTATCTTATATGATACAGACGTTACTTCAAAAAAGAAGATGATTACATTCTACGCGTAATGCATTTAGTCATGCAAATCAACCAATGACCTCCATTGGAGGTAATGTAGTTCGTTGAAAGCGAGGCTACTCAAGGTAAAGATGAAGGATGTTTGTTACTTGAGATACAAATTGAGAGAGGAGTACATTGAATATAAATGTCAGTCTTGGTTTTCAGACTCTTCTTTTGCCTGCAGGACTCACTGGCGTGGCCTCTGTCTTCTCTATTCTACAAGGTTCACTCTTGGGTGCTTCTATTGATCTAGTTTTGTAACAGCCTCAGTTTGGTATTTTCCTTGTCTAGCTCACTAAATCCAATTAAAATAATCCAATGGATAAAGATTAAATCCTATTTGGACTAGTCTTATGAACCAAATACATAAATGTTGAGCGAGCTCATCAACATTAGTGGGTGTTCTCTTGTTCCTCCGTTTGGTGACTGATCATTGTTTGCTATGCATTTGTTTTTACAACCTAGTTGGACATCTCATTTTATTTCTATAGGACTATTGTTTAGCAGTATTTCTCTGAAAAGCTTGGCTATTTCCAATGCTGACATTACCTCAGATGACCAGTTGATGTCTTTTGTTGGCTTTTTGTCAATGAATTAAACATGAATGTGTGTACTTTAATTTTTTATTTTTGCTACAGAAGACATTTCAATAGAAGTTTAATTAAATAATCAATAAGTACTCAGTCTTTCTCTCTCCCTCTCTCTATCTCTCTCTCTTTATCTCTCTCTCCCTCCTCTCTCTCCCTCCGCTCTCTCTCTCCTCTACCTCTCTCTCCCTCCTCTCTCTCTCCTTCTCTCTCCCTCCTCTATCTCTCTCCCTCCTCTTTCTCTCTCTCCCTCTCTCCCTCCTGTCTCTCTCCTTTATCTCTCTCTCCATCCTCTCTCTCTTTCTCTCCCCCTCTCTCTCCCTCCTCTATCTCTCTCTCCCTCCTCTATCTCTCTCTCCCTCTCTCTCTCCCCCTCCTCTCTCTCCATCCTCTATCTCTCCCTCTCTCTCTCTCCCTCCCTCCTCCATCCCTCCTCTCTATCTCCCTCTCTCTCTCATATATCTCTCTCTCCCTCCTCTCTCTCTCTCTCACTCTCTCACATCCTCCTCTCTCTCTCCCTCCTTTCTCTCTCTCCCTCTCTCTCTCCCTCCTCTCTCTCCCTCCTCTCTCTCTCCCTCTATCTCCCTCCCTAACCCATCCTCTATCTCTCCCTCCTTTCTCTCTCCCTCTCTCCCTATCTCTCTCCCTCTCTCTCTCCCTCCTCTCTCTCTCTCTCCCTCCTCTCTCTCTCTCTCTCTTCCTCCTCAATCTCCCCCGTCCTATTCTGTAACATTTTTTTTCTCTCTGTTATAGCATTAATAATCAAACAGCGGGTACACAAATGACCTATGCCCTTATGTGTCCGTTTATTTCATCTATAATGAAGAAATGGTCTGCTATCTACTAGTCTAATCAATTGTTAAAGGAATTTTCTGCTTTACACTAGTCTAATCAATTGTTAAAGAAATTTTCTGCTTTACACTAGTCTAATCAATTGCTAAAGAAATTTTCTGCTTTACATCAGTCTAATCAATTGCTAAAGAAATTTTCTGCTTTACGCTAGTCTAATCAATTGACAACGTTTTTCGATAGATCAAAGCAGATAGGAACATTTACATACAATTAGAAAACAAAATATATATATATACAAATATAACTTTCTGACTCTTTTAAACTCCAATAATAACTTCTCTGCAGTTTTACACATTTCTGGTGATGGTTAAAGTTGAACGTACAAAATGTTGTGACAGACTTTTCTGAGAATATTTCCATTTGAAATAATTTCCAGTCATAGATGTGTCTCAGTGGTCAATGCTGGCCCACATTATCAGTGAACTCAACAACCTGAGATTCCCTCCGCACGCATTTGTAAAGCCGATCTGACCACTGTCACAAAAGATTATCTTTGATAGACCGATCTGACCACTGTCACAAAAGATTATCTTTGATAGACCGATCTGACCACTGTCACAAAAGATAATCTTTGATAGACCGATCTGACCACTGTCACAAAAGATAATCTTTGATAGACCGATCTGACCACTGTCACAAAAGATAATCTTTGATAGACCGATCTGACCACGGTCACAAAAGATAATCTTTGATAGACCGATCTGACCACGGTCACAAAAGATAATCTTTGATAGACCGATCTGACCACGGTCACAAAAGATTATCTTTGATAGACCGATCTGACCACGGTCACAAAAGATTATCTTTGATAGACCGATCTGAGCACTGTCACAAAAGATAATCTTTGATAGACCGATCTGAGCACTGTCACAAAAGATAATCTTTGATAGACCGATCTGACCACGGTCACAAAAGATTATCTTTGATAAACGTGAGAAAGTCAAATAAAAAAAGAGGAAGATTAAGTCTGGAAGATTTGTGTTAAAGTACTACCCTAGTAAAGGAGAAAAGAGTACAAGCAGAGTCGTATCCGGTTTTTTTTTAAGCGAAGGGTAAAATGTAAAGTAAAAATAAAAACCTTCTTTTTATAGAACATATCAACCCATTCTGTCTGTCTTGGTACAATTCTTATTCAAGTTATTTCTCTCACTTCCCATTCTCGGCTCAAGTTGAAACTTTGCACAATTATTCAATTGTGGAATGTAACACATGAATCAATTTAAAAAATTAACTAATTAATTTATTAGTTGATGGTAATTAATGTAGGTATTTAGTTATAGAAAAAAAGGAAATAAATTTTGCTGTATTTAGAGAGATTTTGTATAGTTATTGTGCGGTTCTCTCCCTTGTATAGCTTTTTTTTGTTTTGTTTTGTATTTTTTATTTTGTTTATTTTTCTTTATTCTCGTCAATACAAACCAAATTGTGGGCCAGCTCAAAATGATATTTTAAGGCTAAAGGAGGTCCGAACTCATGCCTTTTAACCTCTCCACCCGGTCACAACCTTTTCTTCTCCATATCATAAAGTAATAGATTTGATAGTGTGGTTGATGTCGTTGTGTGGAAGAGGTCACATTGTCGAAGAGAAAATTTTCGTAGTTGCCACAGTGGGAGGAAGCCAGGAGGTCGTAATGTGGTTGGGGGCCATAGTGTGGTAAAGGTCATGGTGTGGTAAACATCATTGTGTTGTAGAAGTCACTGTGTAACAGACGTCCTGGTTTGGTACATGTCATAGTATGGTAGATATCGTTGTGTCGAAGAAACCATAGTGCGGTATATGTCACTGTGTAGAAGACGTCATAGTGTGATAGATGTCATCGTATGCTAAAAATCAAAGTGTGGTATATGTCACTGTGTAGAAGACGTCATAGTGTGATAGATGTCATCGTAGGCTAAAGATCAAAGTGCGGTATATGTCATTGTGTAGAAGACGTCATAGTGTGATAGATGTCATCGTATGCTAAAGATCAAAGTGTGGTATATGTCACTGTGTAGAAGACGTCATAGTGTGATAGATGTCATCGTATGCTAAAGATCAAAGTGTGGTATATGTCACTGTGTGGAAGATGTCATAGTGTGATAGATGTCATCGTATGCTAAAGATCAAAGTGTGGTATATGTCACTGTGTAGAAGACGTCATAGTGTGATAGATGTCATCGTATGCTAAAGATCAAAGTGTGGTATATGTCACTGTGTGGAGGATGTCATAGTGTGATAGATGTCATCGTATGCTAAAGATCAAAGTGTGGTATATGTCACTGTGTGGAAGATGTCATAGTGTGATAGATGTCATCGTATGCTAAAGATCAAAGTGTGGTATATGTCACTGTGTAGAAGACGTCATAGTGTGATAGATGTCATCGTATGCTAAAGATCAAAGTGTGGTATATGTCACTGTGTAGAAGACGTCATAGTGTGATAGATGTCATCGTATGCTAAAGATCAAAGTGTGGTATATGTCACTGTGTAGAAGACGTCATAGTGTGATAGATGTCATCGTATGCTAAAGATCAAAGTGTGGTATATGTCACTGTGTGGAGGATGTCATAGTGTGATAGATGTCATCGTATGCTAAAGATCAAAGTGTGGTATATGTCACTGTGTGGAAGATGTCATAGTGTGATAGATGTCATCGTATGCTAAAGATCAAAGTGTGGTATATGTCACTGTGTAGAAGTCGTCATAGTGTGATAGATGTCATCGTATGCTAAAGATCAAAGTGTGGTATATGTCACTGTGTAGAAGACGTCATAGTGTGATAGATGTCATCGTATGCTAAAGATCAAAGTGCGGTATATGTCACTGTGTAGAAGACGTCATAGTGTGATAGATGTCATCGTATGCTAAAGATCAAAGTGCGGTATATGTCACTGTGTAGAAGACGTCATAGTGTGATAGATGTCATCGTATGCTAAAGATCAAAGTGCGGTATATGTCACTGTGTAGAAGACGTCATAGTGTGATAGATGTCATTGTATGCTAAAGATCAAAGTGCGGTATATGTCACTGTGTAGAAGACGTCATAGTGTGATAGATGTCATCGTATGCTAAAGATCAAAGTGTGGTATATGTCACTGTGTAGAAGACGTCATAGTGTGATAGATGTCATCGTATGCTAAAGATCAAAGTGTGGTATATGTCACTGTGTGGAGGATGTCATAGTGTGATAGATGTCATCGTATGCTAAAGATCAAAGTGTGGTATATGTCACTGTGTGGAAGATGTCATAGTGTGATAGATGTCATCGTATGCTAAAGATCAAAGTGTGGTATATTTCACTGTGTGGAAGAGGTCATAGTGTGATAGATGTCATCGTATGCTAAAGATCAAAGTGTGGTATATGTCACTGTGTGGAAGAGGTCATAGTGTGATAGATGTCATCGTATGCTAAAGATCAAAGTGTGGTATATGTCACTGTGTGGAGGATGTCATAGTGTGATAGATGTCATCGTATGCTAAAGATCAAAGTGTGGTATATGTCACTGTGTGGAAGATGTCATAGTGTGATAGATGTCATCGTATGCTAAAGATCAAAGTGTGGTATATGTCACTGTGTGGAAGAGGTCATAGTGTGATAGATGTCATCGTATGCTAAAGATCAAAGTGTGGTATATGTCACTGTGTGGAAGAGGTCATAGTGTGATAGATGTCATCGTATGCTAAAGATCAAAGTGTGGTATATGTCACTGTGTGGAAGATGTCATAGTGTGATAGATGTCATCGTATGCTAAAGATCAAAGTGTGGTATATGTCACTGTGTGGAAGAGGTCATAGTGTGATAGATGTCATCGTATGCTAAAGATCAAAGTGTGGTATATGTCACTGTGTAGAAGAGGTCATAGTGTGATAGATGTCATCGTATGCTAAAGATCAAAGTGTGGTATATGTCACTGTGTGGAAGAGGTCATAGTGTGATAGATGTCATCGTATGCTAAAGATCAAAGTGTGGTATATGTCACTGTGTGGAAGAGGTCATAGTGTGATAGATGTCATCGTATGCTAAAGATCAAAGTGTGGTATATGTCACTGTGTGGAGGATGTCATAGTGTGATAGATGTCATCGTATGCTAAAGATCGAAGTGTGGTATATGTCACTGTGCGGAAGATGTCATAGTGTGATAGATGTCATCGTATGCTAAAGATCAAAGTGTGGTATATGTCACTGTGTGGAGTATGTCATAGTGTGATAGATGTCATCGTATGCTAAAGATCAAAGTGTGGTATATGTCACTGTGTAGAAGACGTCATAGTGTGATAGATGTCATCGTATGCTAAAGATCAAAGTGTGGTATATGTCACTGTGTGGAGGATGTCATAGTGTGATAGATGTCATCGTATGCTAAAGATCAAAGTGTGGTATATGTCACTGTGTGGAAGACGTCATAGTGTGATAGATGTCATCGTATGCTAAAGATCAAAGTGTGGTATATGTCACTGTGTGGAGGATGTCATAGTGTGATAGATGTCATCGTATGCTAAAGATCAAAGTGTGGTATATGTCACTGTGTGGAGGATGTCATAGTGTGATAGATGTCATCGTATGCTAAAGATCAAAGTGTGGTATATGTCACTGTGTGGAGGATGTCATAGTGTGATAGATGTCATTGTATGCTAAAGATCAAAGTGTGGTATATGTCACTGTGTGGAGGATGTCATAGTGTGATAGATGTCATTGTATGCTAAAGATCAAAGTGTGGTATATGTCACTGTGTGGAGGATGTCATAGTGTGATAGATGTCATCGTATGCTAAAGATCAAAGTGTGGTATATGTCACTGTGTGGAGGATGTCATAGTGTGATAGATGTCATTGTATGCTAAAGATCAAAGTGTGGTATATGTCACTGTGTGGAGGATGTCATAGTGTGATAGATGTCATTGTATGCTAAAGATCAAAGTGTGGTATATGTCACTGTGTGGAGGATGTCATAGTGTGATAGATGTCATTGTATGCTAAAGATCAAAGTGTGGTATATGTCACTGTGTGGAGGATGTCATAGTGTGATAGATGTCATTGTATGCTAAAGATCAAAGTGTGGTAGATGTCACTGTGTGGAAGAGGTCGTAGTGTGGCAGCATTAAAGACTAGGCTTAAAATTGACAGGGAAAAAAATCTATTTCTTGCTGGGTTTCACAACGTTTCCAATTTGTGACCCCGCTGCTAGACGCATGCACTGGAGCTAATAGGCTTTGTGTATTCTTGGACCGTCACATTCTGCAATAAAGACGTGATGGTCAATACTTGGGCTCAGTTTTACAAGGGACTTAACCTCGAAAATAAATCCCAGTTCACAGAATGAGGTAGGAGCTCTTGGAAATCAATTTCTGACACAGGAATGAATACATCTTCTCTCATTGTCTTGATATATATGTCAGGCACATTGAAGAGTTAACACTCACTGATGAAATCACTTAGTCAAATACCTTCGAGCTCACCCCATAATACATCCACTCACACACCAACTGACGAATACACACATTCAGTCATACACTCATTGGTTAACACACTCTTACACTTTTCTACACACACACACGCACATTAAGTCTTTCACTCTTGCACTCTTACGCAATGACAAGTACTATAAGTACAAGTGCTCCTTCTTTCCTAGTGCTAGTAGAGCTTGAAATGGGTTGCCTTAATCAGCCATGAAAACCAACAACTGAATAGACACTTGAAACGCGTAGGACGTAATTATATTCTCTTTTCAAGTAAGGACTTAAATGTATATGATAAGATAAGATAAGATGGACTAACTTAATAATACTAACTGACTCATTTTCAACCCCCCACTCACCCACCCCCCACACACACACACACACTTGTTCACACATGCCTTTTCTGATTAACACATACTATCAGGAAGACATTGACACACTTTTATATTACACGAATGTACTCACACGTATGTACTCATACATGTACTTTAAGACTCGCTAACAGAAACACTTAGACCACAAACAAACTCTCTCAAGAGAACTCCAAGAACAGAAGATAGCCCAAAGTCTAGAGAGAGCTAAATGCTGAAAGGTGTTGGACGCATCAAAAATGCACAGAAAACAAGAGAAAGTCCAAAGTGGTTGGAGTATCTTTAGGTGTGATGCATCCTCAAGGGTGGGTCGTTCTCAACGTCTCTCTAGCAGCTTGATGTTTCCCTGTCACGTGAGCTAGTCTCACATCACGTGATTTACAATTTGTCAACATAGGAACTTAAGCACCTCTACGCTGCTTGGAAGATAGTTTGTATAAGATCTATATCGAGTTGCCATCATGAAAGTTTTGCGATAATACATTTATTTAGAAGTTTGTTGAACTAATACATTCACACAAAAAGCAAGTACCATAAGCCATTCATTCTGAACGTTTCAGTCTTTCGCTTTCAAAATGTCCATTGTCCCGATCTCATTTTGTTTTCTACAATCTGATAATATTTGCTATTCGTTTAAGAAATCAAAGTTTTTGCCTGTGATCAAAACATCATTTTAATTTAAATATAATTTGTAAATGTTACTTCTGTTTACGTAGCTATGAACTCGTGTAGGCGGCATAGAGAGAAATAGAGAGAGAGAGAGAAACGGAGAGAGGCAGAGAGAGACTCACTGTACAAAAAAAATACAGCATTTATTTTCTAGAAGATCGTGTAACACTGTTGGCATTCTTATTTTCTGCGGGAGTCTGTGGAGCTCATGTTTTTATTGAAGACATTTCTTAACACTTTTAGTATATTTAATTTGTCCATTTGTATGGTATATTCAGTATAATACTATTAACATTTAGGCTATTGGCTGAGGTCCGGGACTAAGTCACCAAAGTATGTCTATGTTTGGATCATTGTTTGGAGGTGACTATTTTTTTTTCCCAATATCTAATGGGTCACTAGTTCTATTGAACTCTTATCGCCTGTTCTTTTTTTTTCTGTATTATTAATATCAAATTTAGTTTTAGGTCAAGTTTTATATTATTAAATTTGTATTCTCACTTTACAATCCTGTGTTAAATGTGAGTTTACAACTATAGCCATCATTGATAGACATGTGTGTGATTGCATCCAGTTCTAGTTGTTAAGGATATTCACCTTTTCAAAAGTAGCCTTTATTGACATTTATTAATTAAGAAGCATCCATAAAAAAAACTTCACGTATTGGGCTGTACCCATAATGGCCATAATGGCCATTCATGTATCGAAGTGTAGCCATAATGGACATTCATGTATCAAACTGTATTCATAACGGACATTCTTGTATCGAAGTGTAGCCATAATGGACATTCATGTATCGAAAGGTAGCCACAATGGACATTCATATATCGAGGTGTAGCCATAATGGACATTCATGTATCGAGGTGTGACTATAATGGACATTCATGTATTGAACTGTAGCCATAATGGACATTCATGTATCTAGCTGCACCTATAATTGACATTCATGTATCAAGTTGTAAAGGACAATTATTCCAATGTCCACTGTTTATGTAAATTACATTTAATTATTGCATTGTCCACTCCAGGCTTATTAGTCGTTAAATTCCACTAATCACATTTGGTTCAATGAAGATTCACTTTGTTTCTGCTTTGTCACTTTTCGTTTCAGAAAACTATTTAACATAAAAAAAAACGGATTTGAAGAATGAAACTATAAATTGTCGACGCCCAAATTTAAGACCTTTTGACTGTTTGCAAACGTTCAACTGGTCACAGCAATAAATTGACAACCTTTTATTCGCTTTGCACTTCAGAATAATTATAAGTTCTCTTTCTCTGCCTACAGTTTACACCTCCTATATGAGAAACATGAGTACTTTATAGAAAGTAACTAAGACGTCTTCAACGCTCCATCATGGCCATGAGAAGGCAAAACCGCACCACAAATAACGATATTATTGCCGTATGGTCAGCAAGACTGCTTAGAATTTGACAGCTAGGCTGGGAAGAGCACATCGTATGAGGGATGTTCAAATGCCGAAGGCAATCCACTTTGGTGAGATGAAAGTCTGCGTAACAGAAGTGCCATCCGAAAGCGCTTCAAAAACAAGCGTAGGCGCCATCCCGCTTTAGTCTTCAACTGACATAGAAGAGAGCCCCTGACAGCAGGCAGTCAGCAAACGAGATAGGTGGAGATTTATTACAAAAGCCGCGGGATACACTTTTGAGGAAATCTACTGCCGTAGAGAACCTAAACTCACCACCGGCAGGCAATGGCTACATCTGCTCTGGATGTGACAATATATGTAGGTCACAGATAGGACTGCATAGCCTCCTTAATCTATGGACTCGAAGACAATCTTTATTATTATCTTATATGATACAGACGTTACTTCAAAAAAGAAGATAATTAGGTCCTACGCGTCATGCATTCAGTCATGCATATTAACCAGTGACTTGAATTTTGCCAAGTCACTGGTTTTCCTGGCTAGCTCAGGCAAACCCATTCCATGCTCTAATAGTACTAGGGAAGAAGGAGTATTTGTACAAATCGTCTTATAAAATTTAAATGTATACAACTAAATGTCTTTTTACCTAGTATTAGATGATAGTAGACTGATTTTCTGTCTCTTTCTGGCTGGTGACAAACAAAGACTTACGAAACAAGTGTTCGTTCCAAAATGGACATTTTGTTTTAATGAATACTAACTCCCAATAGATAATTATTTAAAACTAAAATAATTTTCCATAACATAATTTTCTTATAGAGATCTACATTTAATGTGTATCTAATTAACTGTTTCTGTGTATTTCATATGTAGGTGATAAAATGCTGACTTCGAAGAAATTATTTTCTGATTAATGATCCCGAGGACAAACCAGAGAACAATTTAGTCCTGGGCTTCATAATGTCTACATCAATAGAGGAATAAATCTACAGGCGTTTCTCATGGGTCCTAGTAAATGGAATACTTCGAAGGTAAGTTGCTTGTTAACTATTGACTTTACATCATTCTTGCTATTAAATGTCTTGGATCAGCTACAGGATTATTGGCCAACATCAAGCACAGTATCATATGAATTGAATGAACTATAGTATAAAATGATATCTATCAAGTAAAATAGCGAATTACTCGAATCAAGCTCAGAATTTGATTTAGCTGTATCACTTAATAACTTTTATCTTCTACAGTCTATTTTAAAGACAAGTTTGATTCAACCAAAGTAATCAATGATTTCAGACAAATATCGTGCCATACAAACATTGAGATTTACAAACGTTGAGTTCTACGAACGCTTAGTCTTACAAACATTGAGTCCTACAAACATAGAATCTTATAAACATTGAGTCTTATAAACATTGAGTCTTGTAAAGCATTTTAAGTATGTCACCCAATCTTCAGGTGTTTTTTTTTTAATGTATATTTGTCCACCATTCCCTGTATCTGTGAAGTCTGAATCTAGATCTCATGAAAACTTTACAATGCTACAGCGCATACACTTTCACCATAGCGTGTGTCGTGTTGAAAACACCTTTATGACATCTGAAATCAAATACTGTTTTAAAAAATGCAAAGTATTGCATTCAGCATTTGAAAAAAAAAAGTCTTAAACAGCATTTCTAATATATGTGCACTGATATATTTATTTATAGTACAATTATTATTAAATATACTAGTATATTTATATACATATTTTTATTAATAGAAATGTTATATATTACATGCCGTTTTTAAAAGAATGTAATCAAAATGTGTTTTCCTTCGAAAGCGTACTCTTTTTTAACCAAATAAGTTTACAATTTGTAGGCACATCACTGGCGGATCCAGGAGGGGGGGGCGGTAGGGGCGATCGCCCCCCCCCCCCACCGTCGGCCGACCCCCCCCCCCGAAGGGGCGGGCGAACTTTAGTATAGGATTCACACAATTTGTATACGAATTTATTACTTATGTTAAAAATATATACTAATTATTTATATTTCAACCTATTTTTAGATTATTTCGCCTCCCCCTCTAGTATGTTGGCTGATTTTGGTGGGGTCGGGAGGGGGCGATGGTATCAATCCCGCACCCCTCCCATAAACTTTCGAGTGGGGGGGCGGTCCAATTTATTAGTAGAAATCACAGCTGGGAGGGGCGATACATGCAATCGCATTTCCCCCATCGGACAAATCAATACTTTTTCTTTTTGTATTATAGTTAAGAAATTACAAAATTTAAAAAATCTGTCACTAATATAATTTATATATACTATAAATTAAATTCTTATATCGAGTCGCCCCACCCCTATTCTTTAATGCCAAATGCAATCTTTAGCAGAAATTATTAAAGGAGCGAGGATTAATCATTTTCACTCTACCGCCCCTTCCCTTTCCAGACAAAGTTTATGTAATTTCCCATGAATTTATCATAATTATTTTAAGAAAGACTTTGCTTTGGAAAAGTTAGAATTCAAATAAAATTTTTCAGTAAAAGAGTCACAATTGAGATGAGCTCTAAACCCAGATATTCTTTTCCTAGTCGCCTTTTTCCAACCTTTACTCAATCTGATATTTTTCTAGTTAAATAAATTTGGGACTATAGCTCACAATTTATACATTAATTTTGTTAAATACTATTTATCGAATAATTTTTTTTTCGGCGGCGATCCTCAAAGCAAAAATCTAAGTATGTGGGGTATCCTATCTTTTCAAGGAACAAATCGGTTTTATTTGCAATGTATTGTGGGTCTATAAATTCATATTAAAATATTTTTAAAGTACATTATTCGAAAGGTCCTTTTTTAATAGTATGAATAATGAGCTTTAGGTCAGGAGAATGCGTTTCTGCAGTAAAGAATGCAAGAAAACGCTTTTGACGTCGGGGCTTCGCCCCGAACTCCATTGATGAATAATGAGCTGTAGATGTCAAAAGAATACGTTTCTACAGTGAAAAAAGCAAGAAAACGCTTTTGGCGTCGGGGCCTCGCCCCGAACCCCACAAGAGAACCTTATGGCGCTGCCCCTTCGACGAAGGTTGAGAAATGCTATATATATATGTGTGTATATATATATATATGTGTGTGTGTGCTGTACGCACGTTTATGCATAGGGTTAGGGTTTACTGGATCCGCTAGTGAGGCACATGCACGCAAACAATTTGTAAGAATAAGAGAAAAATCAAACAAGTTTATTGGGAAATGTCTAGCTGATCCGCAACTTTTATATAATCTAAATGTATGTTTTATGTTTAGTGAGTACAAATAACCTGCAGGAGGTGCTTACGAGTTTGTAACTAACACAAACTCCTTTTATTATATTTTTTCCTCCTCTTTTTGTTCTACCAAATGTATTCTTCCAATGAAACTTTCAAAGTAAAGTACAATTAATGTCATACCAGACAATTGGTGTTCGTCCCAAATACAGTTTTTCTATAATTAACTAGAATGTATTGTACGTTTAAACACTATATTCAACACTTGACATGAAGTTTTCCATTTACGTAAAGAGCTCTCCATCACGATTCACTTTCCATTAGGATGAAAAGGGAATTTAAAATGCCCTTCACATTTCCATTGATAATCAGGTCACTCGTAGGATCTTTATGATCACCTTAACCCAATCAATGGCTGCCTCTTCGGGCGCTCTGGACTGTCGTTCATTTGACTCGAAGGTCCCTGTCCACTTCCTTCCTCGTCGTCCTGATGGAGGTTTGGGCTAGGATGAACAATAAGTTCAGAATTTGAAGGAACATCCGAAGCACGTAAGACATGTCCAAAGATCGACAGCAGTAGAGGATTAAAGTCACCAACCAAACATTTTGTTATGTTGACCTCAGATATAAACAAAGGAAGTTTACCTGACCTAGAGTCTAGATATTCACATTTTCTGTTTGTATGCGTCAAGACTACACTCTCTATATCTAAGGAAAGGGTTACTTATAAAAACATAAGTTCTATCTGTCCTTGAAATCTCGTAATAAAATATTTTGTTTGATGTCTGACCGTTTGACACAAATGAAATTATCAAAACCTTTCCTTTTCGCACACGAAGTAGACCAGGTCCTTCCTTCGCATAAATGAGGGGTTCTCAACCTGTGGTTCGCGACCCCCTTGGGGGTCGATTGACGATTTGCCAGGTGATCTAAGACCATCGAAAAAATGGATTGTTATTGTCTATTCTTCTATTGCTGTATGTGTGTGGGTGGGGGGGGGGTCGCGGCAGAGTGGGGGATTGTAAAAAGGGGTGGCCGAACATAAAAGGTTGAGAACCACTGGCATAAATGGTCTCCCTTGAACGTTCAAAGGCTAAACAAACTTTTTTGACGATGACAGTAAATTAATTCGTTGTGTACTCGCATCGCACAATGAAATAGTTGTAGTTCTCACATGGCACAATGAAATAGTTGTAGTTCTCACATGGCACAAATGAAATAGTTGTAGTTCTCACATGGCACAAATGAAATAGTTGTAGTTCTCACATGGCACAAATGAAATAGTTGTAGTTCTCACATGGCACAAATGAAATAGTTGTAGTTCTCACATGGCACAAATGAAATAGCTGTAAATCTCAAATGGCGCAATGAAATAGTTGTAGTTCTCAAATCGCACAAGGAAATAGTTGTAGTTCACATATCGCACAATGAAATAGCTGTAAATCTCACATGGCACAAATGAAATAGCTGTAAATCTCACATGGCACAAATGAAATAGTTGTAGCTCTCACATGGCACAAATGAAATAGCTGTAGTTCTCACATGGCACAAATGAAATAGTTGTAAATCTCACATGGCACAACGAAATAGTTGTAGCTCTCACATGGCACAAATGAAATAGCTGTAGTTCTCACATGGCACAAATGAAATAGCTGTAAATCTCACATGGCACAAATGAAATAGCTGTAAATCTCACATGGCACAAATGAAATAGCTGTAGTTCTCACATGGCACAAATGAAATAGTTGTAGCTCTCACATGGCACAAATGAAATAGCTGTAAATCTCACATGGCACAAATGAAATAGCTGTAAATCTCACATGGCACAAATGAAATAGCTGTAAATCTCACATGGCACAAATGAAATAGCTGTAAATCTCACATGGCACAAATGAAATAGCTGTAAATCTCACATGGCACAAATGAAATAGTTGTAGCTCTCACATGGCACAAATGAAATAGTTGTAGCTCTCACATGGCACAAATGAAATAGCTGTAGTTCTCACATGGCACAAATGAAATAGCTGTAAATCTCACATGGCACAAATGAAATAGCTGTAAATCTCACATGGCACAAATGAAATAGGTGTAAATCTCACATGGCACAATTGAAATAGTTGTAGCTCTCACATGGCACAAATGAAATAGCTGTAGTTCTCACATGGCACAAATGAAATAGCTGTAAATCTCACATGGCACAAATGAAATAGCTGTAAATCTCACATGGCACAAATGAAATAGCTGTAAATCTCACATGGCACAAATGAAATAGTTGTAGCTCTCACATGGCACAAATGAAATAGTTGTAAATCTCACATGGCACAATGAAATAGTTGTAGTTCTCACATGGCACAACGAAATAGTTGTAGCTCTCACATGGCACAAATGAAATAGCTGTAAATCTCACATGGCACAATGAAATAGTTGTAAATCTCAAATGGCACAAATGAAATAGTTGTAAATCTCACATGGCACAATGAAATAGTTGTAGTTCTCATACCGCACAATGAAATAGTTGTAGTTGTCACATGGCATAATGAAATAGCTGTAAATCTCACATGGCACAAATGAAATAGCTGTAAATCTCACATGGCACAAATGAAATAGTTGTAAATCTCAAATGGCACAATGAAATAGTTGTAAATCTCACATGGCACAATGAAATAGTTGTAGTTCTCAAATGGCACAATGAAATAGTTGTAAATCTCACATGGCACAAATGAAATAGTTGTAGTTCTCAAATGGCACAATGAAATAGTTGTAGTTCTCAAATGGCACAATGAAATAGTTGTAGTTCTCAAATGGTACAATGAAATAGTTGTAGTTCTCAAATGGCACAAATGAAATAGTTGTAGTTCTCAAATGGCACAAATGAAATAGTTGTAGTTCTCAAATGGCACAATGAAATAGTTGTAGTTCTCAAATGGCACAATGAAATAGTTGTAGTTCTCAAATGGCACAATGAAATAGTTGTAGTTCTCAAATGGCACAAATGAAATAGTTGTAGTTCTCAAATGGCACAAATGAAATAGTTGTAGTTCTCAAATGGCACAATGAAATAGTTGTAGTTCTCAAATGGCACAATGAAATAGTTGTAGTTCTCACATAGCACAATGAAATAGTTTAGTTCTCTCCTCCCACAGAAATTCGTCAGCGTCCATGAAGACGAGCAGCTCAGGCTGATTGAAGACGCCAGGGTGAAATGTTACCAGGAGATGGACATGGCCGAGGAATCCACAGCGGCGGGATCAGGTAAACAATCTGTTGAACAGCGCTGGCTAACAAATCTACTCTGATAAAACACTCATAAAATTATTTGTATTTTATTATCGAATGATGGAAACATTGTCTAAACATTCTTGGTACTTTTAGATTTTTCTGTTACTAGAAAGTTGTGAATGTTGAGAAGGCTAGATCGGTTGAAATTCTCAAACTCCCAATCTTCATTCGAGATCCCTAGGTACGCAAGCCAAGCTAGAGACACCTGTTCTAAGACATTTTATTGAGTGCTGTTGAGGATCTTTGTTTTCATTCAGTAGCTTGAAGACTAGTAATAATTGACTCAATGAAATTAGCAAATCATTGTTCTGTTAGCCCTGGGTTAGAGTCATTTGATGGGCCTAACCCTAACTCTTAACTAAAAATATCATACGAAAGAGCGTGCATTGTAATTGGCATATGTGCCTGAAATGCTTCAAATAGCATTGAATGACAAGCTCTGTTTTTAAATATATAAATATACATACAACTATTGACGGATTCTAGAGTCTCAAAAAGAATGAAGCCTGAAGCTTTACTGTGTTAGCTCGCTCTCTGATACCGGCTTCTCAATTTACTAAGGCTTGACGTGGGTGACATAACACTCGCGTTTCCACTCCTCTTGATATCGATCTCTTCGTCTATATTCAGTATACCTACCTCCTATATAGAATGCAAGATATACTAAAGATAATAATTTTAATGTCACATTTATCTCACAACCCTCCATATTGTATTAATATCCATACACCTTCTGTTTGACGCCCCAGTTGCAGAGGCTGGAGTTAGACTAAGATTAAGAGAACTAACAAACTCAGTAAACTATGTACTTATATTATGAGACGTCCGTGGTCCATAGTAATTATACTATTATGATTTATTAAATTATTTAGTGAAGATTATTTGGTCAACAAAATGTGAATTGATCATTAATTGTTTTGCTTCTTTGTTTTAGTACCCTACTGCAATATGACGTGGGACGGAATCGCCTGCTGGCCATCCACGATGGCGGGAAAAACAGTGGAACTGCCGTGTCCTAATTACATTAATAATTTTTATATTGAAGGTGAGTGGATTCAAAGGTGACTAAATAATCGAATTGGAAAAGTTAACAACGAATTTAAAAAAAATAAACTAATCAGACAGGAAAAGTTGTTGCTCTTTAAACTAATGAATAAACAAGAAAAACATTTTTAAAATACTTTTTAAAAAAAAGCTTATATGAAGTGTAGTTGTATCAATTAGTTTGGATCAGTCATGTCATGTCATGTGTAATAGATCTAGACTTGTCGACTGGCGGCATACCATACGCCGCTATTTTGCAGTGCCGGTCTTAGGCTACTGCAACCTATGTGACCGAAGGATCCGCACTTTCATGGAACCCGCGCTAATTCAAGGTGTATAAATTATTAAATTAAACCATTTTATAACCTAAAACAGATTTCCCGCGCACTCCTGTCGATTTTGAGGTGTCATTCAATATGGAAAACGTCAATCCTACGCGCTATTGATAAAAACAGCATTATGCATTAGCCGTAATTGTGTAATCTGGTGAAAGAAGCTTCTCGCGCCTCAAACTAATGAAGAATTACTTAAGGTCAACAATTCTCAAAGATAGATTGAAACATTTGGTAATTCTTGCTATTGAGCGGTATCTATGTGGGAAACAGAATTATTATGATATACTGTATGACTTCGCTACACGCAAGGCTCGTAAAGTAATTCTGTACGTAGTAAAGAATGAATAAAATGCATAGACGATTTTATTTTCTAATACAAACTCTTAAATTGACTTATTGTCCGCTTCCCTACCCAAACTTGGCCCGCGAAATCCATTTCGAATAGGGCCCCACAATGCTTAAGTCCGACCCTGCTATTTAGTGTTTGTAAAATGTTGTACGTGTTTCGGATGTTCCTTCAGAGTTGACGATAGTGTACTTCCTAGTCCAAACCTCCCGCATGGGATGGGACCAGGCAGAGTTTGACAGTCCAGCGCGCAGCCATCCGTAGCGAGCTGTGAAAACGTGTTCTCCCCCCTTCACCCTCTTGTTTTTTTTCGCAGAGTGACTATCCGCAGAAATAAGAGCGTGATCTTTCCTTTACTTCTCGTTTAACCTGTTTAGGGAAGAAGAGAATTATATATAAAGATTCTAGACCAACAACAATAAATCTGTCCCATTTGAAATATTTTTGAACAATTCTTTTTTGTTTAGCTTTCTCAATACGCTATGATCCTATCCCTTGCCTTTACCAGTTGGGGAAATGGGAGGAGGGGGGGAGGGAGACAATGGTATCTGGAGGAATTTGTACCATAATTGTTTTTTAAAAGCATTATTAAAAAAGGGGGAACAACTTGCATTCAAAATCATGACTTACGTCTCCTCGAGCCGACATTCTAACCACTCTGCTTGTGAGCTGCTAATGGCTATAGAACAGTGATTCCCAAAGTGGTCTATATAGACCCCCAGGGGTCTACGAAGACTTCCAAGGGGTCTACGAAAGTGAAAAAATAAATTGGGGGTCTATGAGATGTCTACGGGGGTCTACGATAATAAATTTCATTTAATCATGTTGCGACTTTAATTTTCACATCCCACTAATTTACTATTTACTAAACTATTCTATGATTTGTACCTTAGTTAATGCTTTAAATATGTATCATGCTATTCAAACGAAAAATTGTAGCATTTAATTTCAATACGTATTTCACTAGCTTCATTTTGTCTACATGTAACTAATGTTAAACAGCGTTGATCATTTAAAATTGGGATTCATTCTTTCCTTGTCAAAGAAGCGGTTTTATGACGATATGAAATCAATTACGCTGGAGGATCGTTTGAGACGATGCCACCCTGACAAAATAGATAAAGGTTTGAAAATCTTTCGAACACTCAAAGATAAAGTTCAGATTAGACCCACAAAATCCTTCTTCGACATCATATAGAGAAGATGATGGTTTGTAGGCGACTTACAATATCTCTTTACTTATAGCAAAAACCGGAAAACACCATAGGTAAAACATTGATTTTATCAGCCGTTGTAGTTTTAAAAACTGTTTTACACAAACCTACATCAGATATTATTAAAACAATTTCTTTAAGCAACAATACAAATCAATGGCACATTGGTGGCATGAGTTATAAAATTAAAGGCTTCTTATCATTGGCGGATCCAGGGGGGGGGGGCGGTAGTGGCGATCGCCCCCCCCCACTCGGCCGACCCCCCCCCCCCCCGAAGCGGGGGACGGACGAATTTTAGTATAGAATTCACAAAATTTGTATACGAATTTATTACTTATGTTAATAATATATACTAATTATTTATATTTCAACCTATTTTTAGATTATTTCGCCCCCTCCTTCCAGTATTTTGGCCGATTTGGTAGGGTCGGGAGGGGGCGATGGCATTAATCCGCCCCCCCCCCACCATAAACTTGCTTGCTAACAGAATCAATTAAATATCTATATTATTAAAGCTTGTTATTGGTATTTTAACCGGTCTTTATATTATGTCGTTCACCTGTTGGCCGATTGGAAGGGGAGGAGCGAATACCTCTACTGCCCTTCCCATCTAAACCCTTTGAGTGGGGGGGGGGCGGTCCTACTTTTATGGAGAAATCAAAGTATTATTAATATTATTAATCGAATTTTTTTTTCGGCGGCGATCCTCAAAGCCTTAATCTAAATATATGGGGTATCTTATCTTTTCAAAGAACAAATCGGTTGTATTTGCAATGTATTAAGGGACTATAAATTCATATTAATATATTTTTCCACATTATTCAAAAGCTCCTTTATAATAGAATGAATAATGAGCTGTAGGTCAGGAGAATGCGTTACTGCAGTGAAGAATGCCAGAAAACGCTTTTAGCGTCGAGGCTTCGCCCCGAACCTCACTGATGATTATTAGGTTGTAGATGTCAGGAGAATGCGTTTCTGCAGTGAAGAATGCAAGACAACGCTTTTGTAGTCAGGGCTTCGCCCCGAACTCCACTAATAAATAATGAGCTGTAGATGTCAGGAGAATGCTTTTCAGCCGTGAAAAATTCAAGAAAACGCTTTTGGCGTCGGGTCTTCGCCTCGAACCCCACTAATAAATAATGAACTGTAGATGTCAGGAGAAGGCGTTTCTGCTGTGAAAAATGCAAGAAAACGCTTTTGGCGTCGGGGCTTCGCCTCGAACCCCACTAATAAATAATGAACTGTATATGTCAGGAGAAGGCGTTTCTGCTGTGAAAAATGCAAGAAAACTCATTTGGAAACGGGGCTTTGTCCCGAAACCAATAATAAGTAATGAGCTGTAGATGTCAGGAAAATGCGTTTCAGCAAGAAAACGCTTTTGGCAATATATATATATGCTGTACGCACGTTTATGTATAGGATTAGGGTTTACTGGGCGTTAGGGTTAGGGTTTGGAAAAAAATCGTCCCCCCCCCCCCACTCCAAAGTTCTGGATCCGCCAGTGCTTCTTATGTAATTCTTTGTAAACGACATACATACAGTGTTTTGGATCAGCGGCATCACAGGCTCTGACAGAATGTAGTGCTGTGTGCTTCAAACTGGTTAAGGGTCGCCGGCTCCTTATTTTTAACAGGGTTGACCCACGAAACGTTTGCAGTGTTTGGGTAAAGTTGCACGCAGCAGAGGTTTGAATTAAGTTTTCTTTTTGCTAGGTGGGCAGCAAGTCAAGGCTAATGAGCCCTTCCTGCTCAAAGTTACTGGCTTAGGTGCCAGTAAATCAACTTCGCCCCTTCTCCTGTTAGTGAAAACAGTTCTGTATATCCAATATTTGAGCCACACGTGAAAGATCAAGAAATACACGAGAAACTGCGCTTTGCGAAAACTTTTACAATGATACATAAGGCAAATTAATTAATTGATTAATTAATTTTTAATGTTTGATGATTACATCATAGAACAACAAATTCCTATATGAAACATAATATCCATAGCAACGGATAATAGACGTGCAAAAAAGACAACATTTGCAGTGTGTTTTGGTGATTCCAGTAAAAAATATTAATTGTTATTTTAATTGGTTTAAATTTGAATTTTATGAATAAAAAAAGATGAATCTCTATTTTTCATTCTTACACTCACTACAGTTAGAAATTAGTTTAAAAAATGGAGTTAATGAATTTGCAAAAATGCAATATAAGTTAAGCAGGGGGCAGTGGCGTAGCATCCATGGCGCGAAGGGGTTCAATGAACCCAGGCCCACAAGCAATAGATGCCCACAGCTGTGGCGTAGCAACCATGGCGCGAAGGAGCTCATTACGCTTGGGCCCATGCCTCAAGGCCAGTTGGAGCCCACATTAGAACTTAGGAAGAACATTTGTTTGTTTATTTGAAACACTTTTAAGTAGTTTAACTCTGTTAAGAAGTTGTAAAAACATTGACTTTTAAGACACTATTACTTATATTCAGTCCTAACTGAATCAAACGTTATGACATAATTCCTTTTTTTTAAGAAAAGGTACGATCTTTACATTGGAATGTCTTTAGATTTAGTTTACACATTTTTTGTCACACACTAAATTTGTCTTATTGGCTGGAGAGGAGCCCATCAAGATGTTCTTGAACCCGGAGTACTAGTGTGATATTTACTTGTGTAGCAGGTAGTGGTTATGTCCTATAGTCTTAGCAGTACTGGTGTGATATTTACTTGTGTAGCTGGCAGTGGTTACGTCCTATAGTCCTAGCAGTACTATGTGATATTTACTTGTGTAGCTGGCAGTGGTTACGTCCTATAGTCCTAGCAGTACTATGTGATATTTACTTGTGTAGCAGGCAGTGGTTATGTTCTATTGTCATCGCAGTACTGTTGTGATATTTACTTGTGTAGCAGGCAGTGGTTACGTCCTATAGTCCTCGCAGTACTGTTGTGATATTTACTAGTGTAGCAGGCAGTGGTTACGTCCTATAGTCCTAGCAGTACTGGTGTGATATTTACTTGTGTAGCAGGCAGTGGTTACGTCCTATAGTCCTCGCAGTACTGGTGTGATATTTACTTGTGTAGCAGGCAGTGGTTACGTCCTATAGTCCTCGCAGTACTGGTGTGAGGTCGCGGGCACGTTGCCCTGCCTCATCGTGGCGCCCGCGTGGAAACGGCCATAAGAGGAATTGGCTAGGCAAAATGGGTAGCAAAACATGACTCCCGTGGGGATGCCCACGGGTAGACGAGAGTCAACCCATAGCACGGGCGGGGTTGTAAAAAAGTCCCCACGAACACGTCACACATCCATACGCTGTTCCTCAAAGGGACCGTTACATCAATGGCGGTTCCCACACAGCTAGCTTGGTACAACGAAGGAAAATGACGGTGGCTCCCGGTGCCCTCGGCCTTCGGCCATGTGCAGCCAAGCATGCGTCGGGGCCAAAGGCATTGGAAACAGCAATGTTTTACATAGGCATTGACTCGGGTCCCTCTCAAACAGAACTGTGTTCCCACAGGTTTGTTTTTTTTTACTGTTCGGCTGGACGACCAAACAGGTTTTTTTTCAAACTTAGAGCTCGAAGAGCCTTCGGCTCAGCTCTTAGACATCAACAAGGTACTGGTGTGATATTTACTTGTGTAGCAGGCAGTGGTTACGTCCTATAGTTCGCGCAGTACTGGTGTGATATTTACTAGTGTAGCAGGCAGTGGTTACGTCGTATACATCTGGCTATCACCTAAATTAAAATTTAACTAAGCACTAACAGTCCAATATTTAAACTACATACTTACATATTACTTCCTAATGTGTCTTATAACGAATAGATATTAATTAATAATATCGTTTTAATTCGTGCTTTTAAGAATGTGCGCTTATAATAATGTCTCTAATTCAGTCACAAGAAGCACTGGCACTTGATTTAAAACATCAATTCGGTCCAACACCAAGCTGTGTTTATGCCATCTCCCATTTAGCTCGAGCCTGTCACACAAGTCCTGGGTTGGATCCCCATACTAAATGAAATATACATGTTAAATGTTTTCTTGGAGGTTCAGCGAGTGTCTATTTAAATTATTCCGATAGCGGATTCCAGCGATGGTTGATTTTGAAACCAATACGATGCCAATGCCCATACATTCTCATTGTATGACCTCAAAACCATCCATTCGAAGTTTGTTTCTTTGTTTTCTAGCGATGGTTGATTTTGAAACCAATACGATGCCAATGCCCATACATTCTCATTGTATGACCTCAGAACCATCCATTCGAAGTTTGTTTCTTTGTTTTCTAGCGATGGTTGATTTTGAAACCAATACGATGCCAATGCCCATACATTCTCATTGTATGACCTCAAAACCATCCATTCGAAGTTTGTTTCTTTGTTTTCTAGCGATGGTTGATTTTGAAACCAATATGATGCCAATGCCCATACATTCTCATTGTATGACCTCAAAACCATCCATTCGAAGTTTGTTTGTTTCTTTGTTTTCTTGCGGTGGTTGATTTTGAAACCAATACGATGCCAATGCCCACTCATTCACATCGTATGACCTTAAAACCATCCATTTGAATAACTTATTTGTTTTAAAAAGGTACGATCTTTACATTGGAATGTCTTTGCATTTAGATTACTCATTTTTGTCACACACCAAATTTGTCTTATTGGCTGGAGGGGGCCCACCAAGATGTTCTTGAACCCGGGCCCACGGGTACCTTGCTACGCCACTGGCAGGGGGTCTACCGAAAAGCAGAAAACATGGCAAGGGGTCTACGAGATTAAAAAGTTTGGGAACCATTGCTATAGAATATTGTCTAGTTATGTATTGTTTGTTTGAAACTTACTTTAAAGCGGCGACCTTTAAGGTAGAGAACTAATTCCAGGTAGAGAAAGCTCAATGCCTCTAGGTTACTGTGGATTCGTGTTACTAGACAACTTTTCTACGATCTTTTAAAATCTTAATTTGTAAGTACGCAATGAAATAAAAGACAATTAATGGGAATTGAAGTAAATGGAAATAAATTGGAGATTCTGAAAGTGAGGACAAATTAAGTTATTTCAGAAAAAGTTATTGTCTAAGGTTTTTTTATCAGCTGCCAAGGTGAAGGACATTTCTCAAAACCATCAACCTTTTGTACCACAATCGTCATGCAAAGAACCCCAAATCATCTAAATGTCTAGGGCGACATTACATGCTGAATGGGATTTAGAAACTTACATATCACGTAAATGTGTTTAAGACTCTGTAGTGAAGATGCTATTAAAGTATAAAGAGAAAAAAATAAGACTTTAGAAATATTAGCTACATTCCATGACTAAATAAAAATGACTACATCAATGGTTTTAGAAAAGAAAATAGCAAGATAATGTTACATCCTAAAACTGTTTTCTTTTGTCATTTGTCTCAGAGCTAACTTAAAACTCTTCGTTTGGTATTATGTTGATATCACATTCCTGTCGACTTGAGTTTAAGCCACTTCAGATGCTCAGTTCATTGTTAGAGTTTATGTAACATGTTTCTTAATTGTTTCAACATTTGTCACGCACTGGGTTTTACCATTTCAACAAATGGATTTGTCGAGATTGAATATCATGTTTATTACAAGACATGACAACTAAATGTTATTCTAGCCCTGGACCATATGTAGGAGGTAACCTAGAGTGGTCTCGCTTGCTATGTTATAATATTAACGATGTAACATACAGTAGCTTTGATTGTGTATGTTTAGGTATTACAAAGGTTATAAAGTTTTTGCTGGCTATGGGTTATTGTATGATTAAACTTGTAGAATCTCTGCTGGCTATGACTATATGATTAATGTAACTTGTATAGCCTTTGATTGCTATGACTATGACCAAATAAATCAGTGGTTCCCAAACTTTTTTGTCTCGTAGACCCCTTGCTATGTTTTCTGGTTTTCGGTAGACCCCCTGCATAACGTATATTGCATTTTCGCTAATTCATCAACTCCTTTTTTTTTTAAACTAATTTCTAACTGTAATGAGTCGAAGAGTGAAAAAGTAATTTAAAGCTACATATTAAGCTAGAAATTTATCTTTTTTTTACTGATAAAAATCAAATTTAAACTAATTAAAATAATAATCACAAAACACACTGGGTTTTTTTTGAAGGTACATCATACGTTGCTACGGATATTATGTTTCATATAGGAATTTGTTGTTGTATGAAGTAGTCCTCCAACATTAAATATTAATTAATTAATTGGCCTTAAGAATCATTGTAGAAGTTTTCGCAAAAGAGCAGTTTCTCGTGTATTTCTTGTTCTTTCATGTGTGGCTCAAATATTGGGTCCACGGAACTGTTTTCACTAATAGAAAGGGCGAAGGCTAATAACTGGCACCTAAACCAGTAAGCTTTGGGCAGGGGGGACTCATTAACCTTGGCTTTCAACCTACCTAGCAGAAGGAAAACTTAATTCTAACCACTTGCAGCTATACCCAAACATGGGAAAGGTTTCGTGGGTCGACCCTCGGAAATAAAAAAAGGAGCTAGCGATCCTTAGGCAGTCTAAAGCACTCTGTCAGAGTCTGCGACGCTGCTAATCCCAAATGGTATACCGGTATGTCTATGTCGTTTGCAAAGAATTACTTGAGAAGCTTTTAATGTTATAACTCATACCACCGATGTGCCCTTGAACTGTAGTGTTGCTCAAAGAAATTCGTTTAATAATATCAGATGTAAAACAGTTTTTAAAACTACTTCAACAGAGACTTTTATCTTCCTATGACCATATGAATGCTATGGCTAATAGAGACTTTCATCTTCCTATGACCATATGAATGCTATGGCTAATAGAGACTTTTATCTTCCTATGACCATATGAATGCTATGGCTAATAGAGACTTTTATCTTCCTATGACCATTTGAATGATATGGCTAACAGAGACTTTTATCTTCCTACGACCAGTTGAATGCTATGGCTAACAGAGACTTTCATCTTCCTATGACCATATGAATGTTATGGCTAATAGAGACTTTCAACTTCCTATGACCATATGAATGCTATGGCTAATATTTAACTCTTATGGAATGGCTGCTTTCAGCTGAAAATTGATCCAGAAAGGGAAGTAACTGAGACGACAACATACCGAAGTAAATTTTCTACAAAGTTTTCAAAATAGAACAGTGCAAAGAGCTGCTGATAGCGAGTACCACTCCCAGCACCTCTGAAGAAAGGGACTCTTGGTGTGGTAAAGAAGCAGCTTACAAACGTGTAAATATTTAGCGGAGGTTTGATCCTTTTTAAGCAGATTTTCGTGACAATTTTATTACAATGTCTAATTATTATCAGACATTAGTTAGAACAATAGACAAGGTACTGGTCGATGTGATACTTTAGTCGAAAATAGGCCACGAAAATTATTTAAATTTTGCATTTGCCTGCCTCGTGGTGTTGTTACTGGTTGTTGACTTACAGCACCAAACTGCTGGTAGACGACTAAACCGTTGTAGGCGTAATTATATCTCAACTAATAAAACTTCAAAGAACTTGAATAACTTCTTTGAGAACAATACTTAATACAACTTTATTTATACTAGAGACACAATCAACTTGTGATCAAATGAAATAATTGCAGTAGACTTTAGTAATGACATTTTTAACAAAAATCTAACTCACTACAGTAACACAATCTTTCAGTCTCACGTTCTGGAGTTGTCTCCCCTAAGACCAAATGACGACAATGCCACCTATGTCACATCATTCACGACCAATCGCTAACCTCTTCCCACCGTCACCATAGAAACACACACACACACACACACATTCCGTAACACGTGGATGTCTAGGTTGTCAAGAGGCAACGTACACACTATAACAGCCCTAAAGCCCTAGAAAATAAATTGTACATGCCGTGGACTTTGAACTATAAGACATATCTTTGTGTGTTAGGCGATCACATATTTTTTTTTTCTTTAACTATCATCACGAAGACGATATTTCATTAGGATATGTATGTCTAACTGATTGATACGGGAATTTTGGTTTTATGAAATATGAAACTTAAAGCTGGATATTGTTTTCAACAAAAGCCACATCTCCATAGCAACGTATGCCACATGACGCTTTAGTTTGTAACAAAAACGCTCGATGCGAATGAAAATATCAAGTGACAGACGTCTGCTGTTTTTTTGTTGGTGTCATTGCAGATGTCCCTGAAATGGCGTTTGTTATTGATGTCTCCCTGAAATGACGTTTGTTATTGATGTCTCCCTAAAATGACGATTGTTATTGATGTCTCCCTGAAATGACGTTTGTTATTGATGTCTCCCTGAAATTACGTTGTATTACTGATGTCTCCCTGAAATAACATTGTGTTACTGATGTCTCCCTGAAATGACGTTTGTTATTGATGTCTCCCTGAAATTACGTTGTATTACTGATGTCTCCCTGAAATGACGTTGTGTTACTGATGTCTCCCTGAAATGACGTTTGTTATTGATGTCTCCCTGTAATGACGTTTGTTACTGATGTCTCCCTGAAATGACGTTTATTATTGATGTCTCACTGAAATGACGTTTTTTATTGATGTCTCCCTGAAATGACGTTTGTTACTGATGTCTCCCTGAAATGACGTTTGTTATTTTGTGTCTCTTGTATCACACTCGTTTTAGTCAAAGTGAAAGCTGCAGCTGTTAGAAGGTTAATATAAAAAATGTGGACTCGCAAAAAAAAAAAGTATTGATAATTGAAATCTGACAGTGGTGTATTGTAAGATGTTCAGCCGGTATAACGCACAACAGAAGTGAGCGAGAATAAAAAGCAATTTACATGACAGCGCACAAAGGACAATATCAAAATATCCATATGACAATGACAGCTCAAACATCGATGCTGTTACATTTTGAAACAAGTAGATCTATCTTCATAGATTTTTAGGGCACATATGTTACATTTGTAAACATCGAAATTAATTCATAAAATAGCTTGAAAGCACATGTCAAACTACAGGTGTAAAATGCACATACAAACAATGAACACAAGTCAAATAAAGTATTTGAAAAAAAGCGAACCAAGTGTGACTTTTCTCAGAAGATTGGTCTAACTATTCTTAGTACTGTCTCATACGTTGCTAATGTATCATGTGTTGGAGGTTCATATATTATTGTCTTGTATCAGGGGATTTTAAACACCAATGTGTCTTACGTTTTTCATGAGTCACAACATGTTTTCATTGTGTTCGGGTGATTATATTATTGTTTTGTATCAGGGGATTTTAAACACCAATGTATCTTACGTCCTTCATGAGTCACAACATGTTTTCATTGTGTCAGTGATGTGACGATGTGTAAATGATGTTGCAATGAGTTGATGATGTGTGTGGTATGTGATGATTTGACGATGTGTGTTTGAGTCATGTGAAGATGTGTGCTTGATGTGACGATGTATGAGGAATGTGACGATATATGGGCAATGTCAGGGTGTTAGGGTGATTTAGAGATGTTCGTATGATGTGACGATATGTGGGTGATGTGAGGATGTTAGGGTAATTTAGCGATGTTCGTATGATGTGACGATGTGTGGGTGATGTGAGGATGTTAGGGTGATGTAATGAAACAACAAATACTAGTATACCAATACCATGGCTTTATTCGACAAAATTAGACTACAGTAAACAGTGAATGAAACCAGCACGTCTCGTATAACACTGATGCAGTACTGTACACGCACACACACAGGACATGAAACACACACACTGGACATGACCTTCTGACACGCTAGACGTACCTCGAGGAACAGTCTTAGGTCCACTACTATTTTTAATTTACATAAACGATTTACCAAATTGCATTAGTTCAGAAACAAAAGTCATATTTTTCGCAGATGATTGCATAATATATAGAACAATAAAAAACAACACAAGATGCAGAAATTTTACAAAGAGAATTAGATGAATTGCAGAAATGGGAATCAAATTGGAGCATGTCTTTCCACCCAGAAAAATGTCAGTTGTTAAGAGTAACAAAAAAACTAAAACAAATTAATTCCACTTATCTTATTTATGGTAAACCAGTAACACAGACTAAAAACGCAAAATACCTAGGTGTTATAATAAATGAAAAACTGTCATGGAATCCACATATTGATGAAGCTATCAAAAAATCTAACAAAGCATTAAGGTTTATTAAAGGAAATTTCAATAAATCAAATAAGAACATAAAACTAAAATGTTATTTAACCTTGGTTAGGCCAATATTAGAATATGCATCCTCTGTTTGGGACCCCTCAACTTAAGAAAACATTAAGAAACTGGAACAGACACAAATAGAGCAGTGAGATTAATAACAAACAAATATTCACATTTGACTAGAGTAACACCTTTAGTAAAATCACTAAATTTAGAAAGCCTTCAGGACAGACGACTCAAAAGTAAAGTAGCAATTATACATAAAACACTGAACCATAATCTTCAAATACAAAAACAAAATTTAATAAAATACTCAGAAAGACACAAAGATAAAGGCACACTCCTCATCCCATATGGTAGGACTAAATTGTACAAATACTCCTTCTTCCCTAGTGCTATTAGAGCATGGAATGGGTTGACTGAGCTAGCCAGGAAAACCAGTGACTTGGCAGAATTTAAGTCATTGGTTAATATGCATGACTGAATGCATGACGCGTAGGACGTAATCATCTTCTGTTTTGAAGTAACGTCTATATTATATAACATAAGAAGATAAGAACAGTTTGTTCAAGCAGGCTTACACCACTAGCGGATCCAGAACTTTGGAGTGGGGGGGGCCGATTTTTTTTCCAAACCCTAACCCTAACGCCGAGTAAACCCTAACCCTATGCATAAACGTGCGTACAGCATATATATATATATATATATATATATATATATATATATATATATATATGAGAATAAAATAGAGCAGTGTTTGTTAACCTTCGGCGAAAAAAAAAAGTCATGTTGAGGCTTTTCTCTTGCAAGATTGGGGGTCTGGGGGAGCGCTGTAAGATTCCCCAGTGGGGTTCGGGGCGTAGCCCCGACGCAAAAAGCGTTTTCTTGCATTTTTCACTGCAGAAACGCATCCTTCTGACATCTACAGCTTATTATTTATCAGTGGGGTTGGGGCGAAGCCCCGACGCCAAAAGCTATTTCTTGCATTCTTCACTGAAGAAACGCATTCACCTGACACTTATAGTTCATTATTTATCAGTAGGGTTTGGGGCGAATCCCCGACGCAAAAAAGCATTTTCTTGCATTCTCTACTGCATAAACACATTTTCCCTGCATCTACAGCTCATTATTTATCAGTGGGGTTCGGGGCGACGCAAAAAGCGTTTTCTTGCATTATTCACTGCAGAAACGCATCTTCTGATATCTACAGCTTATTATATATCAGTGGGCTTGGGGCGAAGCCCCGACGCCTAAAGCTATTTCTTGCATTCTTCACTGAAGAAACGCATTCACCTGACACTTATAGTTCATTATTTATCAGTGGGGTTCGCAAAAAGCATTTCTTGCATTCTTCACTGCATAAACACATTTTCCCTGCATCTTTGTGTTTTCTTGCATTCTTCATTGCAGAAACGCATTCTCCTGACATTTATAGCTCATTATTCATCAGTGGGGTTCGGGTCGAAGCCCAATCACGAAAAGCGTTTTCTTGCATTCTTCACTGAAGAAACGCATTCTCCTGACCAAAAGCTCATTTTTTATCCTATTATAAAGGACCTTTCGAATAATGTTGAAAAATATTCTAATATACATTTTTAGGCACTTAATACATTGCCAATCAAACCGATTTGTTCCTTGAAAAGATAAGATACCCCACATCTTTTGATTAAGGCTTTTAGGATCGCCGCCGAAAAAAAATTATTCGATAAATAATATTCAATAAAATTCAAGCATAAATTGTGAGTTATAGTGCAAAACTTAATTAACTAGAAAAATATCAGATGGAGTAAAGGTTGGAAAAAGTCGACAAGGAAAAGATTATCTGGGTTTAGAGCTCATCTCAATCGTGACTGTTATACTGAAAAATTTCGTTTGAATTAAAACTTTTCCAATGCAAAGTCTTTCTTAAAATAATTATGATAAATTTATGTGAAATTACATACACTCTGTCTGGAAAGGGTAGGGGGCGATAGAGTGAAAATGATTGCGGTTTTGTGCTTCATCGCGTGTGTCCCCATATTAGAATTGATCATTCAAATTTCTCTATTACCAACGTTTCCAGCTGTTCGCATGTAAATTTCAATTTGTAAGAAAAAATGTCTTAATTTTTAGCGGCGCCTGAAAGGGGAATAGACGCTTTTAGTTTTGTGTGGCCTGTCTGTCCTTCCGTACGTCCGTATTAATCGACGTAAAGGACATTAGTCAATGTTATGAGCTTAAAGAATCTTTGGCACTAAGATAGAAACACACAAATCTTCTTCCATGGTCTTCTCACCAGTCAGTCTGGAGTGACATGTTTTTGTGTCTAAAATCCAGCTCTATGACGTCAGGAACGCTGTCCACCACTGCACAATTAGAGAAGTCTTAAAGCTGAGCTCGTACGTCATGACGTCTGACCGCAATAGTCCTCGTGTCAGTCCAGCTCTCTGTTTACTGACTTCCCTTTCTGTCAGCCTTACTGGAATCTATTTGTGTATGTTGTTTTTTTAAACTTTGTTGTTGTTTTTTTTTTTTGTTTGTGTGTGTGTGTGAGTGAGTGAGTGTGTGTGTGTGTGTGTGTGTGAAACAACTTACAATAAAACGGTCAGCCTACCAGTTGTAATTCATCAGTGTTAACTTAATGTAATGGATGCTAGCTTAAAAAAAAAAAAAGAAAAGAAAATGTACGTTTAAATTGTACTCGAAGTGACAGGCAAATGTCACTGAACTGTGAGCGTTCAAGTGTGGTTACATGTGTGTGTTCAAGTGTGATTACATTTGTGTGTTCAAGCGTGGTTAGACATGTGGTTAGATGTTGGGTTACTTTCTCTATTTGCAGCCTACGCCACAAAGACCTGCATGCAGAATGGCGAGTGGTTCCATCACTCTGAGTTTAACGTGACCTGGAGCAACTACAGCAGCTGCCGAGCCACTGAGAACAGTTCTGTCCATGAAGGTGTGTCGGAGGTAAACATTAACATCTCCCACCGCCGCACCCCCATTCCTCCATTACGGGCTCGCAGTGAAAGAATAATTGTTACATTTATCTAACTCTAACCCAATGTACTGTAAAGCAGCTAAGTATTCTAAGGAATGGAAAAATATTAATTTCAATTGTTCTTTTATTGTGCCCAAGTCTGTCTTGTTGACGATTAGATGTCAAAAAGTAAAAATCTAATTTCAAAATCGCTTGTATTATTTTACACAGCAATTAGTAATGAAAAAAATAAATCAAAGCTTAAAAACAATCTATTTACTAAATCCATTCTTCGCGGCATAGCTTTTTTGTCCGTCACTACACAAGGACCTAGTCTATAAATCGGTAAATCCTGGGATACATCCATCTAAACATTGCTATCAAAGACATATGACAACGACTTCTTACCAAGGGCCAGAGATCGTGTTTAAAACTCCGACCATCCCCTCGACAGCCGCGCCTATCAAGTGACGAATAGTTAGAATTCTTTGACTGTATAGTTGTAAGTTCAAGACAAAGATGAGCAAGACACCTAAGTAGCAGACGAACTAAAACTGTGCAGGCCGGATGACATGAAAGAAAATGGAGTCTTGGATTTCAAGACAAAAACACAGAGAAAGAAAATAGCTCCCAGACCAGCCCCGTATGTAGATGTTGATTTTCTAGCTCGGACTGTTGGAGCTGCAGGAATATTTAGTTTAACTCAGTAAAAATACACAAATTAGAGTTTGATCTTGTACAAAAATGTTGAACGCCTAGTTCTGCCCCGTACAAAGATAGGACAGAAGTGAAGGAGTAGACCTATTATTATTTAGAAGTGACAGAAACAGTTGGTTGAATCAAAGTTTATCTTGATGTCTGCTAACAACATGCGCGTCTTTATCATACAAGATGACGTAAATAGGTCAATACTGAACATTTCATATGTCTATACTACGAGCTAGGTAAATACTAAACATTTCATATGTCTATACTACGAGCTAGGTAAATACTAAACATTTCATATGTCTATACTACGAGCTAAGTAAAGTGTTGTTGTTTACAAATGATTGAAACAACATTTGTGTACGGGAACAGTAAAATCTGCGTCAGTGTTTATCTAAATCTTTGAACCTTCATATTTACATTTGATAGCATCAAATACTTCACGCGAGCCTCTCCCTTGAGATTTCTTTGGCTCATTTTTTCTGTACATTTCGCTCCCAGTAAAGTCTTTGATCCGAATGACATTTGTCTAAATAAACGTGTACGCTCAACAAGACTTGAGCGGCGCTTTGTTCTTTAGCTATCAGTCTTGTTAATCTGATAGACTTAACACTTGAGGCAGTAATATGTTCATAGAGAGTACCTGGACTTGATTGCGAGATAAGTTTAGTCTATTCTCGTATCTGATCATTCATTGGTTCTAACCTAAATAAAATATCTACACATTGATTTGGTTGTGGGATGTAAGGAATTCCTTCTTCTCGGTAATATAGGCCCATGTCACTATTCTGTGATGCAATTAATGAATTGAACACACTCGTTGCTTTAAAACATGGTGAGAAAAATCAACACTATAAACTAAAGCCTTTTGTCTGCTTGCTAAATCAACACTATAAACTAAAGCCTTTTGTCTGCTTGCTAAATCAACACTATAAACTAAAGCCTTTTGTCTGCTTGCTAAATCAACACTATAAACTAAAGCCTTTTGTCTGCTTGCTAAATCAACACTATAAACTAAAGCCTTTTGTCTGCTTGCTAAATCAACACTATAAACTAAAGCCTTTTGGCTGCTTGCTATATCAACACTATAAACTAAAGCCTTTTGTCTGCTTGCTAAATCAACACTATAAACTAAAGCCTTTTGGCTGCTTGCTATATCAACACTATAAACTAAAGCCTTTTGTCTGCTTGCTAAATCAACACTATAAACTAAAGCCTTTTGGCTGCTTGCTAAATCAACACTATAAACTAAAGCCTTTTGTCTGCTTGCTAAATCAACACTATAAACTAAAGCCTTTTGGCTGCTTGCTATATCAACACTATAAACTAAAGCCTTTTGTCTGCTTGCTAAATCAACACTATAAACTAAAGCCTTTTGGCTGCTTGCTATATCAACACTATAAACTAAAGCCTTTTGTCTGCTTGCTAAATCAACACTATAAACTAAAGCCTTTTGGCTGCTTGCTATATCAACACTATAAACTAAAGCCTTTTGTCTGCTTGCTAAATCAACACTATAAACTAAAGCCTTTTGGCTGCTTGCTATATCAACACTATAAACTAAAGCCTTTTGTCTGCTTGCTAAATCAACACTATAAACTAAAGCCTTTTGGCTGCTTGCTATATCAACACTATAAACTAAAGCCTTTTGTCTGCTTGCTAAATCAACACTATAAACTAAAGCCTTTTGGCTGCTTGCTATATCAACACTATAAACTAAAGCCTTTTGTCTGTTTGCTATATCAACACTATAAACTAAAGCCTTTTGTCTGCTTGCTAAATCAACACTATAAACTAAAGCCTTTTGTCTGCTTGCTAAATCAGTTAGTAAGAAAACAATAGTAGATGAACATTACTTAAGAAAGAAAATGGCTTTCTAGGACCTAAGACGTAATAGTATATTATTTAAATCTCAATCTTCGCTGTGAATAATACTATAAAGTAGCTCAAAGGGGTAGTTACTTTTATAAACAATTATCTCCCTTTCTGAAACCTCTTTGCATATGAAGAATGTAATTGTTAAGTCTTATCCTCTCCTATGTTTTATATATGTGTCATACTTTCTACTAACTTAACTATTTCTCTCCTAACTGACGATACCAGCGTTGATTCCACCAGAATGTGGTAAATAAATACGGAGAGAAAGAGTTAAAGCTGTCAACTTTATTTATCAGATATCGACATGCAGGGAGATAAGTGTTTCAGATATAGACTAAATATTTGTACTTTTTGGAAAAGTTGATTTAGGCTTGAAGCGAAATATAAAATAAACTAATGTTGACAGAATATATTACACTTTAAAATTATAAAAATGAAACAAATCAGGTGAAAGTCGTTGCTTGCTCTTCGTAAACATGGCATGGATGTAATGATATAATACATCTCTCATACATCTCTCATTTGCTACTTTTGAAACTTTTTCTTCGGTTCTATTAACATAAGGGGATACATGTTACTTCGTTTAATCAAATTGTTAAGTTTTGTTATGACCATCAAAGGTCAAGAACATTAGTTTAAAAAAAACCGCTGTAAAATGAAAACAGCTTCAATACGAACTATTGAATCCCAACGATGTCTTTGAGAGAAATGATTCGCTGGGAAGTGTGTGTTGACCAAAGAGAATTGACTTTATTTCCTCGTGCCTGCAAGGGAAGCAATTACTATATCAAATACAGACTTCGGCTTTTAGGGCACTAGCCATAGATAAATATTAGCCTATGATTTTTTTTCTAAAAACGAGGTTAATAGGTGATGTCAAGGTCAAATGGAGAAAATAATCTTAATATTTCCAGTTGATAATGGACCAAGCTGTGATGAGGGTTTTATTTTTGAAAGAGGGTTGTACAAGTTGTCTTTCCTGCAGCACGAACTCTTATGTATGTTTCGTTTCATTCAACTTCGGAGGTTGAAAACCTGGACAGAGCTGATGAGTATTTCCATTGGCCTTTAGCAGGCAACACAGAAAGTTGAATAGCGTTATGAATTGCGTAGTTGTGAGGTTATGAAAGATGTATACATTTTCTTTCAGTCTAAGCATTTGTCCTTTTTTCTCTTTTATTTCTGTAGAATTTGTAATCAACAACATAATATCTTTATTTTAAGTTAATTTTTAACTGCTCCTCAGATAATATCTCTATTTCATCTACTCGTCATCAGATAGTATCCCTATCTCTATTTTAACTATTGCTTAGACCATGGAACTATACTTTAGAGGCTTAGATAGTTTCTCTATTTTAACTTGTCCTTGGAGACTCAAACTGTATCTCTATTTTAAACACTAATTAGTTGGGGGTTTTTTTTTATTGTGCGCCTTACAAGCATATATTGAGTAAAAAAAAAAATTCGGACACTTTTTGAAACAAAGACATCAATTTTTTTATTTTTTTTATAATATTGAATAAACATTATAATAGACAGGATTAAAATGTAATAGAACAGATAAGATTAAGATGTTCTAAAACAGACAGGGTGTTTTACGTTTTATATTTATGCATTTTCTGATCAACTATAAGTTACCTTTATATTACAAATTACTTATTAATACATGCCATTGTGCTTTACCTTTATATTTCCTCTATTATTTATGATTGTATCTGACCAAAGCGAAATGTTTTAAAGTGTAATCTATTTTATTAATATGTATAGGCATAATGGATCTGCAATTTACAATTTTAAAAAACAAATTCAAGCAGCAGAACGTGAAAATAAAATTAAAACGAGAAAGATAATTGAATGTTTTTTATGTTTCGAGACGTACTCCCTCCGCGACAGACAGGAATGTAGATGTTAGGTTCGAAAGGGGAGACAAATCTCCTCCAGTGATGAACTATTATTTCAGCGGCTAATTATGCTACAGGGTCAATGCCGAGTGATAGAGCATTCAGGTGTCAGCAATAAGTGTTTCACGTCTGGTGGAGTCCAGGGGTTTTACTTATGTTTTTTAAAATCTCCATGTCAACATAGACATCTCTTTTTTTCTTGTTTCGTATGTTCCTTCAGATTGAATATTATTACTTCCTAGTCCAAAACCCCCAGCAGTACGACATGAATGGCGGCGGCCAGAGTTTGAACCCTGAACCATTGAGACCTTCGAGACTAAGTCCAGAGCGCATATCACATGACCAGGTAGCCATCGCAAAACTAAGTAGGACAACGACAAATGACATCAGAAGAAATTAAGTTACTCTCTGAGGAAGTGGAAAAACTATATCGTGAACCATTGATCAGGGCTATTCTGACCTTTATTTGACCTTCACTACTCACCCTAGTTTATCCCTTCCCAACAAAAAAAAATGACTGATAGCTAATAATAAATTAACGAAAAAAAAAGGATGCCTACTGATAGATGATTGAATGTATGCATAATAAGAAATGTTACCATTTGAACCTAAAAGTCAATAAGTTAATCTCCAAGTTCTACATTTCTATTTCTAGGTGCACGTGAACAGGATCCAGACCATGTATAGCTTAGGATATGGTATCTCTCTGATCGCTCTCACTGTCGCCATTTTTATAATGATATATTTCAGGTAATGTCGCCAAAAAGAATTCGTAATTCTGTTAATACCTTCAAACTCAATCACAGAAAATAAATGTACATCCAACGATGTGACGATAACAACAAAGCTCAAAGTGTAAAACCTTTTAACTGAATAAATAGTAGTACAAAAGAAACAAGGTTACAAAGGCAGAAACTCAAAATCGGCCCCCGAAGTGGTCCACCCAGGCAGGTAAAAAGGCAGGTTTCAATATTTTCAGAAAGAATATCAGAATGAAATTCTATCAACTCCTGTATTGATTTTGCAGGTCACGCGATAAATTGAAAAACTACTTATTAATTGTTGTTTTAAATTATGTTTCACTTATATGCATACTAGATAGAATCTTTTCTCTTCAAAAATAATTGTAATTTTAGGTGTTAGTATCACAGATCTTACTTAACTTTGTAACACAATTGTAAAATTATTTTTTTTTTACAAAACATCTAAAACCGTTTTAATAAATGTGTTAAAAATATGGTGAATAGTAATCTCCCTTACTAAATAGACTCCAGTGTTTGGTACTATTAATAGTAAGTAGTTGTAAAAATGGTGAATTTTTATGAAAAAACTGCTTGCATACTTGATTTTAAAAATTAGATTTTTCTCTTTCAGAAAAGAAACAAGTAGCTTTTGCATCAGAACTTTGAATGATCTAAAATGCTATTATGTCGGATTTTCCCTATCTTTTCTAGTTTACGAGATCTAAACGGGACGGACGGACGGACATTATTTAAACTCGTTTTATCTGTTTGAAATAGGTGCTTCCATGACAACTAGTAAAGCGTGACTAACAGAGAGAAAGACAGACAGACAGACAGACTGATAGATAGATAAATAGATAGATAGATAGATAGATAGATAGATAGATAGATAGATAGATAGATAGATAGATAGATAGATAGATAGATAGATAGATAGATAGATAGATAGATAGATAGATAGATAGATAGATAGATAGATAGATAGATAGATAGATAGATAGATAGATAGAAAATCAACTCCATGGAATCTACACAAAAAATTCTTGCTATGTTTGTTATGAATATAATGTACGCTGTTAATTCGTTTTTAAATGGAAATATTTCGTAAGATTGAGAATGTAAAAACCACACTACAACTTTTAAAAATCCTTTGTTTGTGTCTAGACGACTCCATTGCCCCAGAAACACTATTCATCTGAATCTTTTTATGGCCTTCGTCCTGCGGGCTTTGCTTTCATTTCTGAAGGATAATCTTCATGTCATTCACATTGAACTGTTTCAAGAGATTGAAGAGTTTGCTCCCGGAAGATACCGATATCAAAGTCCATCTGGGTCGGTGAGTCAGTCTTTTCTTTTGAGTCAAGATAGAGGGAAAAACAACTCCAATATTGCAGGGGGGGGGGTAGAGAAGAAGGTTTAAGAAATAAGAGCCCATTGAATAGAAATGGTAAACAAAACTATTTTTCATTCATTTAAGCCCATGACTAGAAACACAAAACGACTAGTTGAAATACTCAGTATACATTGTCAAACTTCGTTACACTACATCGACACAAGGGTACTGCCACTACAACTTTTGTCACAATACATTGTCACACTTTACTGTCACACTACATCGACACAAGGCACTGTCACGACTGCTTTTGTCACAAGACATTATCACACTACATTGTCACATTACATCGACATAAGGGTACTGTCACTAATACTTTTGCCACAAGACATTGTCACACTTTACTGTCACACTACATCGACACAAGACCTGCCACAACTACTTTTGTCACAGGACATTATCACACTACACTGTCACACTACACTTTGCATCACAGTGTCACACTAGATCGGCACACTACACTGTCACACTAGATTGGCACACTACACTGTCACACTACACTTTGCATCACAGTGTCACACTAGATTGGCACACTACACTGTCATACAACGTTGACACAAAAGTTGCACTACACTGTTTTATAGGCATTGTCACAATGCAATGCCACACTACACTTGAACTTTACAATGTCACGTGACACTAATGCAAGACACTGCCCCACTACATTGTCACACGATACTGATAGAAGGCACTGTCACAATGTGCTAAATCTCCTATCAAAGCAACTGACTCCAAAAGATACAAATACTTTTATATTTTCACGTTTGTTTTAGGTTTTTACTTTTAAAAAAATAAGTACACTAAAGACTTATTGCAAAATCAGCGATTACTTTTACACAATACCCAACAGTATTTGATTTTAAGAACGAGGTTATTAATAGATACAATTTGTAATAGATCGTGATTTTAAACAGAAATAATGTTATTTCTCGTATCAATCGATGGGCTGATTTTTTCAAGAAAAGAATTAAGAGAAAAAAATAAATAGTTATACTTATAACTATAGTTATATTTATAGTTATATTTATTGTATGCTATAAAACTGAGTGACTGGCTGACCGCTTGGTCCATTTGTTTCTCCTTCATTACAGCACTGGCAGTGTAAGATTCTCTTCACCACATTCCACTACGTCCAACTGACCAGCAGTGCCTGGGTCTTCATTGAAGGGTTCTACCTGTACATCCTGGTCACGGTCACCATATTCTCAGAGCGCCGCTACATTCGATGGTGTACGCTTCTAGGATGGGGTCAGTACTCTAACTCGTTGTGTATCTCAACCTGCCATCCGCGGTCTTCTCAGGGTCCGTTATCTTCTCTCATTTGGTAATCGGGCATCAATTTTAATTTATAACATTTAAGAAATGTTAATACCTTTATGTTATTGTCTCTCGTACTAAAAATAGATAGTGTCACTGATTTGTATGAGGATTACTGCCTGTGTCTTTGAGATGAACTGAAATTATTTAAAATTACAAATAGCTTTCAATACATTATAAACTGCTTGGTATACTATTTACTCTCATGGACTACGTTCATTGTGTAAATTAGAAATGTGAATGTAAAACTAGGTTAAAGACTGTTAAATAGATTAAACTTAGTTTTACGAAAAATGTATATTCAAAAATCTATCGCTCATCAAATGCTTAGGTTTGAGCAGTGTTTCCCAAACTGTGTTCCCGCAAGCCCTACAGAGGTGTTCCATGAGCTACTGAACTACGCCCGTTGATGTGTTCTCTGGCTTTATTCGGGGCAGGGTATGAACCCTTGACCCTCGAGACAACCAAACGACAGTCCATCGCGCATACCGCACAACCAAGTATAGTCATGTAGGTCATTTAGTTGAAAGGTCATGCTAATGACGTAATTGTCGTGGATTCAATTTTTTTTCTTACGGTTTAAAGGATCAAAAACTAAGACTGATCACATCCTCCATGACATAAAATGGCGAAGATATAAGTGTCCTACGTCATCATATGCATAGTAAAATTAAAACTGCAAGGAAATAAATCACTTTCTTGGCCACATAAGCGTTGTGATATTTATCATGTTACAAAATTATGAACAAATAAATGAATGTTTTGTTTATCTGTACTATTTGGCCTTAATGTAATGGATTTTTTTCTTATATTACAGAACTTGTTTATTTTTTGCTGTTTTTTTTTTTTTTAACTCGAACATTTTAATAGTTCCATTTCTTTCAAAAACAGAATCGTGTTATTGTTTGTTTGTGTGTTTCTGTTGTTGATCACCATTAGCATTCGTTTTACTCTGGAGCAGTGGATCCCAAACCGGTAATTGATTTCAAAACTAGGTGCCATGAATTCAGAACTGATTAGACCTACTGATAGTTTCTTAACAAACCATGTAGGTGCTATATCCTTATTGACACTTAAATTTTGACACTTTGATTTTTTATTGAAAAATAATCACTAATTATTAGTGGTTGTTGACATAGAAAAACACAATGCAAGGGTACTCCTTCAGATTATCAGAACCACTGCTCCGGAGTCAATTTTCAGTGTTATTTTAACAAGATTCCAAAATCTATTTTTGCAGCTGGTCCCTTGTTATTTCTTGTGCCTTGGGTCATCATACGGGCCACCATTGAGGATGACTTGTGAGTACTTTTGATTACAGCTCTATATTTAGCCCTCGTTAGTCTTCGACTCAAACTCTTCCCTGTTGTACTTTGTTTTTGTTTTCAGAAGTGGCTATTTCTTAAGATTCTCGTCATTAGTAGTTGCTGTCTCTGGGCCTCTCCTAGTGACCACGTCCACTTTCGTCTGCTCGCTATCATCTCACTTTGTCAGAGTGTTGTCCAGAGTGCTGTCCAGACTGTTGTCCAGAGTGATTCATTTGTTCAGCGAAAACAATTCTCTCACTTTTATTTACTATTTGATTTTATCCGTTTATACCTATCTTCACATTGGTATCTCTATTCTCACTTTCTCTCTTTCTCAAACTATCTATCTCTATCAAACTATCTATCTCTATCTATCTATCTATCTATCTATCTATCTATCTGACTGTCTGTTTATCTATCTATCTATCTATCTGACTGTCTGTTTATCTATCTATCTCTCTCTCTCTCTCCCTATATATATATATATATATATATATATATATATATATATATATATATATATATATATATATATATATATATATATCACCCTGTCTGTCTATCTGTCTATATATATATATTTATAAATATTTATTTAGCTATCTATCTGTATGTCTGTCTGTTTATTTTTCTATCTCTCTATTTATCGATTTATCTATCTATCTATCTAATATCCACAACTACGTATTTGGTCGAGATGTTGAGCGATTGTTAAAACATAGATATGACACAAAGATAAACATGTCATTGTCATTAACTAGATCTATAGTCATCTTTTAAAAAAAAAAGCAACGCAGTAACAAAACAGAAATCTGAAGTTGTCTTTCAAAAGGATTACATTGAAGCGTTGAGGCTTTTGAAATCCTGGAAGCACTCGTTAAAAAACAAAATGAGACTCTGACGTGTACTTTGGAGAAGTAGAGTTTGTTGTTCTTTGTATAGTCACCCATTTCAAAGGTTTTATTTTCTGACATTTATTGTTCTGTTGCTTTTACCATGGGACTCCTTAAAGCTTGTTCATTGTTTGTGTTCCTTCTGTTAGCTTCTGGGTTTATTCAAATGTGGTTACCAGGACCCTGTCTGAGTGGTGGCGCGATTAAAACACTCATTCGTTATAACTAGGTCAACATCAATCGTGTATCCCTCTCTCTCTCTCTCTCTCTCTCTCTCTCTCTCTCTCTCTCTTTTTCATCGATATCTTGCAATCTTGTTTATATCACCAAGTGGCTGATTTTATTGTTCATTCAGAGCAAGATTGTCGTGTGTTTGAATCACTTCCGGTTCGATCATATCAAACATGGCCATGTGTATTTCTTGGGTCTGTAATCCATTTAAAAAGGAATGGGAGTGATAAGTTCCAGAGAGTCGACTAAAACTCTTCCACTTTTCATGACTTAATTACGTTTCAACTAATCGCGTTATATTTGTTTTTCTAAACTGCATGAATGACTGGGCTATGATGAAGAGTTGGTGTCTGTGGTATATTCAAAGACTATAGAGTCATTCTATTATAGGGGGGAAGGTACCAGACTCTAGACGGTGGTTTGGTTTCATATAAAATGATGGAAAATATTTCAAGAGATGGAGGTGAAGATTGTTACGTATCTAGTCGATACCCGACTCCCAGCTAGTGGCAAAATGCATAAGAAACGTCACGATGATTGTCTTAAGTCTGAAGAATGAACATTTAAACTATCGAGACAACAATATAAGAATTTTTCAAAAAAAAAACAAACTTTGACCCCATGTTGGGATTTTTTCGTCACACACACACACGCAGGCAAACACACTGAGAGAGAAAGAGAGTGTGACCTGATACGTAATAGTTGCCATTTTAAAATGTGTGTTATTTATTTATTGTTGTTTTTCTCTAGATGCTGGAATACACATCCAACTACAGGATATTTCTGGATCCTAAAATGTCCACAAGTAGCTATTGTAGTTGTAAGTCAAGCTATAGTGTAGCTATTGTAGTTGTAAGTCAAGCTATAGTGTAGCTATTGTAGTTGTAAGTCAAGCTATAGTGTAGCTATTGTAGTTGTAAGTCAAGCTATAGTGTAGCTATTGTAGTTGTAAGTCAAGCTATAGTGTAGCTATTGCAGTTGTAAGTCAAGCTATAGTGTAAAATAAACGTTACGAAACATTTTGTCAGTCAATGAAATAAACTTGTACCTGATACTCCCATTTGTAGTGAGTGCTGTGTTGGCTGACGTAGTTAGATATAAATCAGTTCAGTAGACAGAAGCATGAAATAAATGAGTCTGGGAAATAGACCTAGGCCTACTTCATGTATCAGCATCTATGAGTACTTCAGAAAACTTTTGGAAAGTACTCTTTTGTAATAATATTCAGTATTTAGAGTACGTTTAATACATCAAAATTGTCTCAAATTTTGTTTTTCCTAAATAACTGAATTGTATATTTCTTAAACAGGAGAAAATTAAATCAAATCTTTTTTTTTTCGTTTTCTTTCCAGATCAACTTTGTGTTTTTCATCAACATTGTGAGAGTTCTGTTCACCAAACTGGTTCGAACTGCTCCGCCTCGTGCCAGGAAATATCGATACAGGTGGGGTCAAGTGATCTTCCGTTTAATTAGCTCTATCAATGAATGATACCTCCCTTGTACCGCATTAAGAAGGCGTTTGATTACATCCACATAATGGAGGTAAAGGCAACTAGTTTTCCTGTCCATATGGAATGACTTCGGGGATTGATGACTTCATCTCATTACGGGCTAATCCGAGGGGGGCATCTGAGGACAACGTTACTCGCACTGGGACAATAGTTGATGCCATTTGAAATGTATGTCCATGCAGTTAATCTATTCATTTCGTTATTTTAGGGATAGAGGTTTTAAAAACGGGTTTACATCTAGAAGAAGGTTGTGTGGTAGGAAAATGTGCTTCAGACTGGCTTCACGGTTATCCCGGGTTAGAACCGTGCCCTCTGTCATCCCTTGCCGTCCTACAGGAGGTCTGAGCTAGGACCAGTGGCGTCACTAGGGTCGGTGTCACTCGGTGTGGACCGCACCTCCCCCCTTGTGACGCCACTTGCTAGGACGTAAGAATCTTTATTTTTGAAGAAACGCCCGAAACTTTTAAAAAGAAACAGTATCTGTATCGATACTAGATCAGCAGTCATTGAAGTTTCTCTGTAGTATCACGCTTAAGAATTCATTACAAAAATGTCGATTAGAGGGGTGTAAGATGGGGGAAAACAGAACATCACCTGCAGACTGTGGATTTTACTAAATAGAACATCACCTGAACTCTGTGGATTTTACTAAATAGAACATCACCTGCACTCTGTGGATTTTACTAAATAGAGCATCACCTGCACTCTGTGGATTCTACTAAATAGAACATCACCTCCACTCTGTGGATTTTACTAAATAGAACATCACCTGCATTCTGTGGATGCCACTAAATAGAACCACCTGCATTCTGTGGATACCACTAAATAGAACATCACCTGCATTCTGTGGATGCCACTAAATAGAACATCACCTGCACTCTATGGATGCCACTAAATAGAACATCACCTGCATTCTGTGGATTCTACTAAATAGAACATCACCTGCACTCTGTGGATGCCACTAAATAGAACATCACCTGCACCCTGTGGATGCCACTAAATAGAACATCACCTGCATTCTGTGTATTCCACTAAATAGAACATCACCTCCACTCTGTGGATGCTACTAAATAGAACATCACCTGCACTCTGTGGATGCCACTAAATAGAACATCACCTGCACTCTGTGGATTCTACTAAATAGAACATTACCTGCACTCTATGGATTCCACTTAATAGAACATCACCTGCACTCTGTGGATTCTACTAAATAGAACATCACTTTCCTCTGTGGATGCCACTAAATAGAACATCACCTGCACTCTGTGGATTTCACTAAATAGAACATCACCTGCACTCTGTGGATTCCACTAAATAGAACATCACCTGCACTCTGTGGATTCTACTAAATAGAACATCACTTTCCTCTGTGGATTCCACTAAATAGAACATCGCCTGCGCTCTGTGGATTCCACTAAATAGAACATCACCTGCACTCTGTGGATTCTACTAAATAGAACATCACCTGCACTCTGTGGAGTCCACTAAATATAACATCACCTGCACTTTGTGGATTCTAATAAATAGAACATCACCTGCACTCTGTGGATTCCACTAAATAGAACATCACCTGCACTCTGTGGATTCTACTAAATAGAACATCACCTGCACTCTGTGGATTCTACTAAATAGAACATCACCTGCACTCTGTGGATTCTAATAAATAGAACATCACCTGTACTCTGTGGATTCCACTAAATATAACATCACCTGCACTCTGTGGATTCCACTAAATATAACATCACCTGCACTCTGTGGATTCTACTAAAAAGAACATCACCTGCACTCTGTGGATTCTACTAAATAGAACATCACCTGCACTCTGTGGATTCTAATAAATAGAACATCACCTGCACTCTGTGGATGCCACTAAATAGAACATCACCTGCACTCTGTGGATTCTACTAAATAGAACATTACCTGCACTCTATGGATTCCACTTAATAGAACATCACCTGCACTCTGTGGATTCTACTAAATAGAACATCACTTTCCTCTGTGGATGCCACTAAATAGAACATCACCTGCACTCTTTGGATTTCACTAAATAGAACATCACCTGCACTCTGTGGATTCCACTAAATAGAACATCACCTGCACTCTGTGGATTCTACTAAATAGAACATCACTTTCCTCTGTGGATTCCACTAAATAGAACATCGCCTGCGCTCTGTGGATTCCACTAAATAGAACATCACCTGCACTCTGTGGATTCTACTAAATAGAACATCACCTGCACTCTGTGGAGTCCACTAAATATAACATCACCTGCACTTTGTGGATTCTAATAAATAGAACATCACCTGCACTCTGTGGATTCCACTAAATAGAACATCACCTGCGCTCTGTGGATTCCACTAAATAGAACATCACCTGCACTCTGTGGATTCTACTAAATAGAACATCACCTGCACTCTGTGGAGTCCACTAAATATAACATCACCTGCACTTTGTGGATTCCACTAAATATAACATCACCTGCACTCTGTGGATTCTACTAAATAGAACATCACCTGCACTCTGTGGATTCTACTAAATAGAACATCACCTGCACTCTGTGGATTCTAATAAATAGAACATCACCTGCACTCTGTGGATTCCACTAAATATAACATCACCTGCACTCTGTGGATTCCACTAAATATAACATCACCTGCACTCTGTGGATTCTACTAAAAAGAACATCACCTGCACTCTGTGGATTCTACTAAATAGAACATCACCTGCACTCTGTGGATTCTAATAAATAGAACATCACCTGCACTCTGTGGATTCCACTAAATATAACATCACCTGCACTCTGTGGATTCCACTAAATATAACATCACCTGCACTCTGTGGATTCTACTAAATAGAACATCACCTGCACTCTGTGGATTCTAATAAATAGAACATCACCTGCACTCTGTGGATTCCACTAAATATAACATCACCTGCACTCTGTGGATTCTACTAAATAGAACATCACCTGCACTCTGTGGATGCCACTAAGTTTTGTTTGAAAAGTCAATCCGATCTGGTGAATTAGTGTAAGATTGTAGAATAGCCTTATTGCAAGTTATCTATAACATAATAACATTATAACTAATGAGTTAGCCAGTTATCTATAACATTATAATTAATGGGTTAGCTAGTTATCTAAAACATTACAAACAGCTAGTCATTTATAAACATACACAAAATTGCCAGTCATTTAAACCACCACAAATCACTAGCCATTCATCATATTACAAATAGGCAGCCAACAGCATATAACATCTAGCAAGTCATCCACATCACAGCTAGCCACTCATTCACAACATCACGGCTAACCAGCCATCAACAGCATTACAACTAACCAGCTATCAACAACATCACAGCTAGCCACTCATTCACAACATCTCTTCTAGCCAGTTAGCCATACCATTCCAACTAGCCAGTCATCTATAACATCACAGTCATCTCTATCGTCAATCATTTGAAACTAACTTTCAACTTGTTTTCCAGACGCTTAGGAAAGTCTACACTTGTGTTGATACCGATTTTTGGTGTTCACTACTTAGTAACTATTGGTGTACCAGACAACATTGATCCTGTCTTGGAGACCATCAAGCTGTACTTAGAAATGTTCTTCAATTCCTTCCAGGCGAGTCTCTTGACAACTTACACACTCTATTATGACGTCGTATTACTCTACCTTGAATTTCATTGTTTCACTGTACCGATTAGCCATTAAAAAAATAGCATAGACCATGTCTGGAACTTGAAAACAAAACTGTAATTTAGATTTAATCTTTTCGTAGATAGAGACCTGAATTCTCTTCATGTTTTTTTTATTCTGTTGATATTGTTTGTGCATTGTCTAACACATAGATTTAACCTTGCGAGAAGAATGTCAAATGTCTAAAATGTAAATGACACGCTTGTCACAGGACATTTACATCCAAATGTCTCCTGTGACTGCCATATAAATCTCAAAATTTGCTAATTTGATGCGGCGACATTAGACATATCGTCAACTTTTGAGGCATCACGTCTAACCAAATAAGATCTGTAAATCTACAGTAACTGTGGGCACTTGACAATGTCAAATAGAAGTTACAGTCCTTTTCGTCTTCATTTGCTAGCACCTGCACATTTCAGTTTGGGAAGTGGGCGTAGCTGCTCTAGAGTGTGAGAACAAGGTCACAAAACAAATAAACGCTTTCGTTTCAATGTTTGAAACTTAGAAAGTGATTAAAAACAAAATGTGTTTGAGGTGGCGGGTGGGGTGGAAGTCGTCAAATATTGTAATAGATCTAGGCCAGCAAATCAACAAAAAGGAATCAAAGAAAATGTTGAGTTACAAAATGAACATGATAACTAAACGAACGCACGACCGTCTTGGACGCTGACTTCTACTTTGTCATCACTGTCTTCCACAACAATGTCTATAGTCCCGATGGTGTGATGGTGCGAGTATACATGTATCAAGAGCAAAGATTGAACAGTTTTAACATGAGATGCTTGCGACGCGTAATGTGCGTCTCATAGAGCGATGTTTTTCAATCAGGAAATATTGAAATTGGCCAATAGCCACACTAGAGACACAGTGAGCATTACGCTGGCTCGGACATGTCACCCGCTTACGAGATGGAAGATTTCCCAAAGACATTGTTTATGCAGAGCTTGTTTAGGGAGTCAGACTCTAGGACGCCCTAAATAAACCGACAGAGATGTCTGAAAGTGCAATATCAGGACTACAGCTATCAATAAAATGTGGTGAAGGGTGAGAAATCACCCAAGATTGGACAGCATGGAGAAGAAAGAGCGTGCTGGTTCGAACCTCGCCGAGAACATAAGAACTGAGGCGGCCCTAAACAAGAAAAATAGATAGAAAGCTGCCCTATCCGATAGCCCTAAAACAGGTGCATCTTCACGCGCGAACTGTGGCAAACTTTGCCGCTCCAGAATAGACTTAATTAGTCACAACATATTCTGCCTGATACAAGTAGAAGAAACCTACGCCAGTAACTTATCTGTTTCAAAGATTGAATTTTAAGATTTGTATATTTTTTTTCTTTATGTCTTGAACAATTTATTTTATGATATAGTTTCTCTATGTGTGGTGATTATAGTTATCATCTCTATGTGTGGTGATTATAGTTATCATCTCTATGTGTGGTGACTAATATGCATAGGGAGTTTGTGAATCGATATTTAAAGATAATAGTTATGAACATGAATATAAAAAAATGTTATTTTGCTTAGAGTAGTATCATTGTTTGAAGCCTCCTACGTAATCGTCCAAGATCATCAAATCTCATTTTCTCTGTGACTCGATGATGACTTTAAAGACCAATCTTCGCCAAAAAAAAAAAGATGTTATATTTGGCTGGAGCATTTTGTGTCTAGATCAGTTTTATTTGTATTCAGTTTCTCAATTTTGGATTGGATTTCAACTGAAATGAAATGTTAGAATGTATGGACTCCATTGTGTTTTAAGGAAAGAGAAATCGTTATTGTCCTCAGTTAAACAAATTGTATCTTTTTTAGCCTTTTTTATTTGATTTCTGGTGCATTGTAGGCCTATGTAGGTTTTTTTTATTTACTTTTTATTAATAGTGTAAGAAGCAGGGGATCTCAACAAGATATGATGTGTGAAAATAAGTACTTAGAATTCAAGTTTGTTTGTTTTTTTCGTTTGTTAATTGTTTTAATGTCTGGAAATGTCTTCATCTTTAAAAGCTTTGGGATATTTTGTAATCTTAACCTTGACCTAGATATAAATTCACTCAGCTTGAGTCTACAATCAGCGTGGGGTCATGATGGCGGAGTGGTAAAGCGCTTGGCTTCGAACCGAGGAAGACTGTGATTTTGAATTTCGGTATTTATAGTACGCCCCTGAGTCCATTCAATATTGGGTCCGCGGAACTGTTTTCTCAAACAGAAGAAGGGGCGAAGTAACTGGCGTCTAAATCAGTAAGCTTTGGGCTGGAGGGACTCATTAGTCTGGGCTTGCAACCCACCTAGCAGGGGGAAAACTGAATTCAAACCTCTTCTGCCTTGCAGATATACCCTAAACATGGGAACTGTTTCGTGGGTCAACCCTTGGAAAAATAAGGAGCCGATGACACTTAGGCAGTATGCAGCACACAGCGCTACATCCTGACAGAGCCTGCAACACCGCTGATCCCAAACTGTATATGTTGTTTGCAGAGAATTACAATCTTTTGTTATAACTCATACCACCGATGTCCCTACTGTATTGTTGCTTAAAGAAATGGGCTTTAGATAATATGAGATGTACGTTTAATTCAACAGTTTTTTAAACTACTTTAACAGCTGGTAAAATCAATGTTTTATCTATAGTGTTTTCCGTATTTGGCTATAAGTAAAGAAATTTTCTAAGACGCGCACAAACCATCATCTTCTCTATATGATGTTGAAGAAAGATTTTGTGGGTCTATAGTGAACTTTATCTTTGAGAGTTCAAAATGTTTTCAAACCTTTTTCTTTTTATCAGGGTGGCATAGTCTCAATTGATCCCCCAGCGTAATTAGTTTCATATCATCATAAAAAGGCACTTGGCAACCGCTTGTTTGACAAGGAAGAAATGAATCCCAATTTTAAAGTACCAACGCTGTATAGTCTACATTTCTTTTTGTTACATGTAGAAAAAATTAAGCCATTTAAATAAGTATTGAAATTAAATATCACAATTTTTCGTTTGAATAGCAGGATAAATATTGAAAGGATTAACTAAGGTACAAATCAAATGAAATAATTACATTGAAGGAATGTAAAAATTAAAGTCACGACCTGCTTAAATGAAATCCATTGTCATAGACCCCCATGCACATGTCATAGACCCCCAATTTATGTTTTCACTTTCGTAGACCCCTTGGAACTCATCGTAGACCCCTGGGGGTCTATATAGACCACTTGGGAATAACTGTTTTCCACTAACGTAATACCATTTTTAGCGGCCCCAGCGGGAAAAGACGCTATTAGTTTTGTGTGAAATGTCTGTCCGTCTGTCCATCCGTTCCGTTTAGATCTCGTAAACTAGAAAAGAGAGTCAAAATCTAACATCATAATATTTTAGTCCATTCAAAGTTCTGATGCAACGGCTACTTTTTTCTTTTCTAAAAGCGAAAAATCTTTTTTTTTTTTTAAATCACTTATGCAAGCAGTTTTTTCATTAAAACACTTGTGGACCACTTCGGGGGCCGATTTTGAGTTTGTGTTTCCACACAAACTGTCTTGTTTTTTCATTTATTTTTTTTTTTTTGTAACATCTGTATACATTTTTGTTAATTTGTGTATGTTGTAATATATATATATAGAACGGCGAAGAAGTGTATGTTAAATGTCGGAGAGTCAAGATGGCCCTAAAAATAGAAATTAATATACCTGAATTTATTTCTTTAGAAGAACGAAATTTTTTTAACAAATCGGCTAAACCCATTGTCACAGTACTTTATATTAACTATGAAATATATCAGCTAAACAAGTAAATCGGGGGCTTCCTTTGTAATACTCTTTGTAAACATGTTGATATATTATTGTTTTTAAAGTTTGAAGTTTATTCTAAATCGTATTATCGTGACTTAGATGACACAGTCAACTATATTTTGTATTCGACTTATCGCTTTGAGCAGCTTAGTGTAACACTGAACATTTAACAATCAATCCGAAAATATTTTTTTCTTCCTTTCAGATATGTTTTAGAGCGTCATAAATATGTCTAAAGTGCATTGCTATTTAGAGATGCCAATATCGAATGTAAGCCCCTCGCTCAGACCTCTGAGTGCCTCAAAGTGTAGACCCATTTATGAATGTTGACTGAGTCTAATGACGGGGGAGAGGCCGCGGCTGTTTTCCGTGGAGCTTAGACTTTGTTACATTTACGGCTTACTCTCCCCAGTCCGTGTCCTCTCTTACAGTCTCTGTATTTACAAAACATCTTAATGCATGCGTATTCCATCACATAGTAAGCAGAGCTGTTATAAATAAGCTGTCTCGTTGGCATAGAGATAAAAAAAAAAACATGTATTTCTATTAGGAATATTGCTGTACATAAAAATAGTAATATAAATGACTACATCTGGATCTATTTTATTGTGGTCATAACCATTCTGGTAAAGGATCATGAGTACTTTTTTGTGTGGTATTATATAATTTTGACAAAATACTAAGACAGGGAATTGTGTATTTTAAGCAACTTCCAAAATTAACTTCCAAGCCTGATAAAAAAGATATTTGAGTTACAAATCAAATTATTCAACATATAGTTTTAAAATGTCGTTTAAATTTTAACATAGAATATTTATCTTTGACCTATGTCTATTGCAAACAAAGGATCCTTTATTGAATTAACACAAGCTGTCACAATGATATAATATTTTTGACGTCTATCGTATGACCTATCCCTTACAGAAACCTGTTTTCATAGTGAACAAACATGACTTTTTGTTGAATAAATACAATCTGTCACAATGTAAATGTACTAGCCCCAACTCAAAACACACACACACCAAACCCTGCTTTAAAACAAGTTTCACGAGTATGCCATATCTAGCTAGGACAGCACACTTTCTATAGTTTAAAGTTGGTCAAAGTAGAAATACTCACGGCAAGTTCTATTTTCATCCCCATAAAGACTCATTGTGTACACTGTGTGGTCGCTTACAATGTGCCAACAGAGTTAATCGTAAATATCTCAAGGTTCCAGAACTCTTAAAGACGACATTGTTTCTGTAACATTGTAAGGTTTACAAAAAATACCGATAAATTAATTCTACGTTGTTGTTGTTGTTTTTTTCAGGGTTTATTAATAGCCTGCCTTTTCTGCTTTATGAATGGGGAGGTACGAGGCACAGTCAGTATATTCTATTTTCTTCCTTTAGTTATCTCCCCTTGTGCTTGTTTGTCTTCCCTTGTTTACACTAGTAGCCTGTTCCCTGGGAAGTATAATAGTTCCTTGTTTTTATTTCTTTATGTTCTCTACATCTCGACTTTTGTCTGTTTCAAGAATACAAACTTTGTTTTTTCTGTCTAAAGTTTGTGTTTACTATTTAAAAACAAATTTAGACACTACAAAAAGCTTAAAATCGGCACCATAACTAGTTGATGAAAGTAGGGGTTAAATGAACTTTTACTATTAGTATGGACTATTTTAGATACTTCGATAACAGTTTAAATTGATGTGTTTTCATTTTGTTGTTGTTTACTCCTGAAGAAATCGATGAAGTTTTATCTTGGAGACATTTTCATAACCTCTCTCGGAATTAATGTTTATGAAAAAAATTAATTAATTACGGCATTCTAGTAACAACTTGTTGTCATGGTTTTAATCTCTGAGTAATCTAAACATTTTTTGCCTCTGAAAGTGTACAAAAAAAAGTTAAAATTTAGACTGATACCGGAAGAAAAAAAATGATATTAAAACTGTAAGAGGTGAATAAAGTGCAGGAAAATATTCTTTGATTCTTTGCAGCTATTCGTGAATAGATATTAATGGCATAGATAACATGAACATGTTTTATGGTGTAAACTTGTAGTATTTGAATGTCAGTTTTGTTTTTTTCCAACCCTTTGCTTGTTGTGTCAGATTCATTGTACTAGATCTTTGATATTTGTGTCCAATTTTTTTTTTATTTGTAGATTTTGAAGATTGTTTTGTAATGTTTACTTTTAAATTATTTTTGTCAAGATTTTTTTTGTCAATTTTGTGCATAGAACTTATCTGTTTCGGGTACAGTCCATTAAGTACTAAATTAATTCCTAACCTCTCAAACGAAAAGATTTCCAAGTAAATGTTATTTCAATTGAGTTTAACGTTTATTTCATAACGTCACGATACAAGAAATCTCCCAGTAATTTTTAATTCGTTCACATGGATAGTTTTTATGAAGATAACTAGCTATGCTGGGTTTTTGTGAAGATAACTAGCTAGGCTGGGTTTTTGTGAAGATAACTAGCTAGGCTGGGTTTTAAATGAATATAACTAGCTAGGCTGGGTTTTTATGAAGATAACTAGCTAGGCTGGGTTTTATGAAGATAACTAGCTAGGCTGGGTTTCTCAAAGAAATTGTGCAACTTGATAAGGCCTTAAGCTATTAGAAATATGGGGCCCATTAGAGGCAATTTTTTTTTGTCTATAGGTAAACCCAGCACTGCTTATAAGTTAATTGTGGGCCAAATCTAAATAAACTTTTATTTTTATTCCAATAGCTATAAAGCTATTTACTAATTCTCTAGGATCAACGAGATTTATTGTATTCGTTCTTCCATTAGGTGAATGTTCTTCTATTTGTGAATTAGTTTTATAACCATAACAAGTTAGAGAGAGAGAGAGAAGGGAAAACGGGGGGGGGGGGGGGGGGGGAGAAAGAAAGAAAATAAGATAGATAGATAGATAGATAGATAGATAAGATCAAATAAGATAAGTTAAGATAAGATAGATAGATAGACAGACAGACAGATAGACAGACATAGATAGATAGATAGATAGATAGATAGATAGATAGATAGATAGATAGATAGATAGATAGATAGATAGATAGATAGATAGATAGATAGATAGATAAGATCAAATAAGATAAGTTTAGATAAGATAGATAGATAGATAAGATCAAATAAGATAAGATAAGATAAGATAAGATAGATAGATAGATAGATAGATAGATAGATAGATAGATAGATAGATAGATAGATAGATAGATAGATAGATAGATAGATACTCACAACCTAGTTTTTGTCTATTATAATGGTTCAGGTCCAAACAGAAATACGGAAACGCTATATTCGCCACAAGCTGAGGGTCAATTCGCGCAAGTTTCATAACAAGTACGCGACCACAGCCAGTTCCCATGTCCGGCCAAGGACCTGCCCTTCCTGTTCACCCCGTCACGAGTCTAGGTAAGAGCACGTAACTCCAGGTCCAGGGAGAGAAGTCAATAAATGTTTCGTCCTGTTTCTAGAGCAGCGGTTCTCATTCTTTAAGACTTGATTTGTTTCTTTAAGATTAATAAGGTCTTGAAATTATAGTTAGAAATTAAAAAAAATAGCTTGAATGCTTAATCCTTAATATAATGTTATGTTTACCAGTAAATTTATCCATTACAGAATGAAAATTTTAATTGTGGAGAATTTTATTTGCGTGAGATGTCATGTCTAAAAGACTTAGGGTTTCAAACGTGAAGGAACTGCTTCCTGTAAACGTGCGAACAGACAATTTCTTCTATCTCGCTATTTTTTTTTCATTCACTCATTTTTTTTTATTTGCCAGGACGGGGTACTTTCCGATATTTCTGTTCTTTTTTCTCTCTATCTCTCCCTAGGCCTACGTATCTTTTACTCTTTTCATATTTTCCATGTATCGCTTTTATCTCATTTCACGCTCTCTTTCTCTCTCACTTTCTCTCTCACTCTTTTTTTTTTCCTCTCCATCTCTATCTCCACGCACTAAAAAGATTGTAGTCAGTAATGCTTGCTGGCCGCCTGGTTGCATCCAAAATGTCTTCAATTACACTGGTCTTTCTTTTTAATCTACAAAAACAGAGACTGAGTCATGAACCAAAGGGCAAGGGTTCACTTTGGGTGTCATCATAGTCCAGGAGCTTTAAGAATGGGTTCCTCGGTTCATTTAAATTGAATGCCCCTTGTCAGGGCCGGTCGTAGGCCACTGCAACCTATGCGGCCGCAGTGGGCCCCGCACTTTCATAGGCTCCGCTCGATTCTAGGTGTAAATAATTAAAATAAACCATTTTAACTTATTATTAAAGGGTTTCTGGAATTCTACTGACATTGTAAAATATACGAAAAAATCATGAACATTTGATTATTAAAATCTTCTGAAAACTGATGCTAATCTTCTTAAAAACAGATAAAATTGTCATTTCGGGGTGTCCTTCAAAACGGAAAACGTCAATCCTACTAGCAATTTTAAAAAAAAAACGGCATTGTCAGCTTTTATTTAATAAAAATGTAATAATATGGCGAATTGTAACCAAAACAAGAAGTTCACATTCTTAATTTACTTTAATAGTCACTGGCATACAAATATAGATCTAAATCTATCTCGACCTTTAAAAACAAAACACCAAAAGCGATATTTTGCTAGTCGATAGTAAATCTAAAAGGCAGATCTGAATGTTTGTCGGCTTTTTGTTGGAAAACTACTATCTACTGTAGATGGCTCGTAAAGTTAATGTGACAGTGATTTTGTACTTAGTAAAGTCTAATAAAATGCAAAGACGAATTTAGTTTCTAATACAAAATCTTAATTTTTTAATTATTATCCTTATCACAATCCAGAATAGGCCCCGCGCTATCCGTTTCGCATAGGGCCCCGCAATCTGTAGGACTGGCCCTGCCCCTTGTTCATAAAGATATAGGCTAGTGTCCGTGTCAAGAGCTTTAAGAATGGGTTCCTCGGTTCATTTAAATTGAATGCCCCCTTGTTCATAAAGATAGGCTACTGTCCGTGTCAGGGCTGTTGCGGACCGAATGTTTTTTCGTTTCTCTAGTAGAAAGAGTTACAATAATTCCTCGTTTTGAACATGGACCGTGAAACATAACGTGCCACTAAATGGGGTATTTGGTTTAGGGTTCCGATCACACTCTCTGAAATAGTTTAAGGACAATTTTCAATTCAAAAGATGTCTCCTAAAAATAATCTATTCATTGTGTGATTCATAATCATTATTTGAAAGATGTGACCTTAATGAAGGAAGCCTTTGTCAGCATCTTTTTTTTTTTCAATGGGGAGGGGGGAATTTAACTCATTTCACAACATAATCTCTCAACTTTTGACTCCCCTGTTTCAGGGAGGTGAACTCTTCCAGCGGCTCGGACCACAACCAAAGTCTCGAAAGACAAAAGCTGAGAATCTACATCCAACCAATGCGCTACTACCGCGCCCAACCCCCGGTCTCTTCTCCCATTGACGTACGCCCTATCATCTACACGAGCAAGAAGAACAGTTATGTGTAGCATACGACACACTTCAGGTGCAAGATTTTGTAACACGTTCTATTACAACTTCCCTCAAGAAGCCTTACTTGACAAGGAGCGTAAGCTGGCATATCGTATGTCAGTGCTATGACAGAAGCGAGATAACTCTTACCTCTGGTTGGTCTGAGTAGTCTACCTTCATCTTCAGGTTCATGTCCAAGATTATGTCTTGCAGACCTTGGCAGCCCCACATATGTTTGCATGTGGTGTCAGCATTTACAGCATTTACGAGTGATGTATAAGCTCTTTAATGTCAAAAGAAAACATTTAAACTTTTGAAGATTAAATCATTTGTAGAGCGCGTTAATTTGTCGACACGGTTAATGACGTTTACCAACTTTTGAAACTAATAATGGATTAACTTTTTTCCATTATATCAAATCATCTTTTTGACTTATAGGAACATTTACATTTGTTACAAGTACAGTAATCGTGTGAATATTTTGTGAAAGATAAAATCACTTGTATTAACATATCATTAAAACAAACTATTCTGATGGCCCTTTTACATCCATGTGTTATATGTTTTAAATTCACATTATTTATCAAAAAGGTCCTATGAAATCCCATAAACTATCAGTAAGGTCTTATCTTGGTCTTATGGGCCTACATCAGCATGCTTTTTAATGAAGACTGTGCCAGTCTTTTGTGCTTGTTGCCAATCGACCAAAAGTTTTTTTTTATAGTACATGCCAAAAAAAGGTTATAAAAACTTATAATCTTAAATAAACGTATTTATACAAATTTGGAAAAGTGAAGACTGCAGATATAAAAAGTGTTGGTGGTGTTGGGGTTCCGTTATGTATTTTTTGGTATAAGACTGCCTAGTCATACGCGTAATGGGCGCACTTTGAGTCTCTGCAGTATAGCAGCCATTTTAGCTAGAGATAAACAAAATACATTTTTTTTTAACTCGTGAAGTTCAAATGTCCTTAGTTTTATATCATTACAAGCCCCACCCTTACCTTTACTATGTTTAGAGACTTAATGAGTTGAATTCGCAGGAATCAAATCAACCACTTTTTTTCTTGACATGTCAGTTTCTTCGATTCCATTAAGTCTTCTTTTCATCAAGGCTGCTAATTGAATAGATCTAATGCAATGTTTCTCAAATTATTACTAGTTAGAAAAATTTCGTTCGCACCCGCCCCCCTTTAGCATCTGGGGACCTAAAGGAGCACTATAGGCGACCCCCTCCCTTTGAGAGGATGTGGCGCGCCCCATAATTTGAGAAAGGCTGATCTAGAGTTTATCTCTATAGTCCTCCATTTGTTGAAATCAATATCAAGGCCTAAGTATTAAACGTGTTTCATTGATCCCATTTGTTGTCCACAGAAGTCAATCGTCTCTACATCTCATCTGTTTAATTTTCACCTAGTGTCTCAGTTCATTTTGTCTCTCATGTGATTTGTTTTCAAAATGATCAAAATAAATAAATTTGTCTGAAAACAAACTGAGTTCTTTCAAATCTGTTTTGAGAAATTGGCTAGTTAAAAAAAACAACTTTGTATTAAACGAAACAAAATATTAAAACATGAATTCAATTTCAAAGATAAAATGTTAACAGAAACTTATTACCCTTGGCACTGCTCAGCGGAAATTGTTTCACTTTCGGGCTTAACGCATTTCATGATTTTTAACTGTTTATGAAACATTTCTAAAATTTCTACTGATGTGTTGTCCATAGATTTATATATACTATATAATATATAAGTCTATGGTGTTGTCACTCTTTTCTAGAGTGGCAATGTTTTTACGACTACTAGAAATACGTGTCACTAAACAACTGATTCAAACAAAGGTCCTGCTTGCACATTAGTCTTATGTTTAGTAGTGTCAGTATGATCTTGTACATCTACTTGCAATTGAGATTGTGGTATTAGGTCAGACAGTGCATATGGCTTTTAATAACTCTTCTCATTTTTTTAATGCTGGGAAACTTATTCTGAGTCATCATTAAATCTTTTTTGAAAAACTAGACCTTATTTTATTAACACAACAGGGACTTTGAGCCAAAGTATAGCTTGACAACAAAAAAAATCCAAATAGAAATTAAACTGCTGAACCTTATTGATTGTTGGCTACTATCGTAGATTACAAGTTTTGTTCTTTCAAGTTTTTATTTTGACGAATTGGCAAGTTAATAGTTTGAATATTAAAAAAAAAAAAGAAAGAAACAAAATAAAGAATCGACAGATCATAAGATGCTGTCTTTACCGAAACTGAACGGTAAAGAAACCAAAAATGTCGTGTTGAGAGCTTGCATTGTTGCATGATGATTGCTATCATAGAGAAAGGCTTCCAAAATATTGAGTAACAAGTCCTAGTTAATGAGAACTGATCTGATTGCGAAGCTAACGGTGACAAAGAAATTTACGAACGCGGGGCCCCCCTCAGGCGCGGGACTTGCCACCCCCTATGGCCTCTACTGCCATGCATGAACATTGAATCAGGCCTGGAAACAAGGCAGAATTTGACGAGGTTGTACAGAAATGATATATTACATGTAGCACTGAGGACAAAACTTGAAGAATGTTTTATGCTTCATGCAGATATAATTAACAGAATTTTCTACCTGGGTCATGGTTTCATTATGTTCAAGGGTAAAGGCATTAAAGATTCAAATTAGTTTGATCAGCAAAGCATCTAACAAAAGTTTGTGATAACAATTAAGGTTCACAGAATTCACAGGTGCTATATATCATTTGGGTAAAATAGCTCAAGCAGTGTGTCTCTCCTGAGAAATAAATTTGGGTAAAATAGCTCAAGCTGTCTGTCTCTCCTGCGCAGTAAACTGAGCTGATAAAAATAGTGGAGCCCTTTTTGGCAACTTCTGTACCTAATGCTAGCCTTCAAAAGATATATTTCTATTTCTCTTGTGCAGTCTCAGTGGAACATAGAAAGAAATAGTGAGAAAGTAAAGCATAGTATCCAAGTAAAGTACAATGTCATTTCTAACTGTGAGCAATGCTTTGAATACTTGTTACAAGATAAGTTTTTAGACAGAATTAAAGATTCATCAAAATATGCAAGAACAACTGACATCTGGACTCTTCTTTATCCTATAATGGTACAAATGTCTCTCGTGGGTAAGAAAGAAATGCAATGTACTGTATTCAGAAATAATAATTGTGCTCCTGAGTACAGGCTGGGATAAATGCCACCAGTATAAGATTTTCATGCATGGCGAAAAAAAAACTATAAATAGCTAACTTTTGGGTGTACAAAATACTTCTTTTGAAAGGTTTGTGATCATTTTTTGTTCTATTTTTAGCACCGCAGAATCAAAAGTTCTAAGCTCTTGTTGTTAAAATTATAGCTCAGTTAGTTTTCACATAGTTGGCAGCAGTGAAGTTCAATTGGTCGTCCTTCACACTGTTTCGTTTCTTGCGGGCATCTCCAATACAGTGTGACCTTTTGTTTGGTTTGGATATTCAAGTAAAATGTCCATTTAGCGACACATGTGAAGACATTACCCAACGTCTTGGTGTGTTAAAATTCCAACAAAACATGTCGACTTATTGGTTCACAGCAGTACAATAAGCACAAAAATAATCTGTCCTGGTTTTGTCCAGGTTTTTATCTAGGACTTGTCCTACAACTAGTTCCCTCTATCTACTCACCCTAGTTAAACCTAACTTTTTATACTAATAAGAATTTGAATTACACACACACACACACACAAAGTGCTGAATAATCAAAAAATATTTCAGTTTAAAAAAGTCAAATATAGGCTTATATATATTTTTTATTCGAAAAAAAAAAAAAAAAAAAGATTCTTGGATTTTTATGGCACAATTGCCATTTTTTTTACTTGTCCTTAAAGCAGGACACCAGGAAGAACAGTGTTTCTCAAACTTTTCTCCATGGCGCCCCTAAATGAAAAACAAAAATTCGTTTGCGCCCCTTTAATCACCAGGGGACCAGAAGAAAAGCTGTAGACCATTATGGTTAGGGCCGGTTTTCTGAGAGTAAGAAGAGCGCATGTCAGACAAAAATGCTAACGTATAAAATGGGGATTGGGCGGTGAGGATACCGGAAGTGATTTCTTGTTAGCACAGTGCACTAGTCATCCTGGTAAAAATAAAAGGTTGCAGGTGTAATTAAGTCTAATAATTAAAGAGGCAGCACTGGCCTATATTACTATTGAGGGACATTCGATGTAAATGAGGTGCACGTACATATGTACTAAGCGTGATCGTCATAAGATCATCTTAGTGTTAAGTAAGACGTCATGTCAACGTTTTTTTTTCCTTTTTCAAAAGTGGTCAACATAATGATGTACAACAATCAGGAGAATTTCAACCCTACTGATACAATAAATTGACAAGAGATCACACCAGCGGAGACGTTTTGAAATGCTTTCTTTAAAGAGTTTTGAGTCAATATTGTTGGAGACGCTTCTCGAGTTCATGAATTAAACAATAAAATGGCGTATTTTACTTTTAAAATATTTTAATGCCTTTTTATCTGGTTAATATTCCAACATGGATTGACAATTACAATGAAAATATTTGTGTTCACCCCTTGAAAAATAAATGGACGTCGCGCGCCTCTAGAGTTGACAGTTGACTGTTTGAGAAAAGCTGGAGTAGAATGTGGGTTAGATGTGACAGAGGGGAAAGAACTCTCGACTTCTCAATCAATCGCCTACCTCCCTTTCTTTCCGACTGGTTTCATTTGAAAATGTTTTATTAGCTTCACTAATCTATATCTGCCCTCCCACAGACTTCAGACAGAAACTTTTGATGACACACTTTTAAAATCTATTCTCCATTTTCTTAAATTGTCTAATAATTCCATAAATAAATGCACTTCGTAAACATAATAATAATAATGAGCACCTTCATTGAAAATAATTAGACGTTTTTAATGTCTAAATTGCATTTGTTTATTTTCTTAAGGAGTCGCCGAAGGGAAACGTCGCTAATGGCTTTTTGTTGTCTGTCTGCCACGTACAGATATAAACAACAAACAATGCGATTCCGATTTCGATATATTACACATGCACCTTTTTTAAAACAAGATGTAAAAGTTATATAATCATACTTTAAATATGGACATGTAGATGTCCATCATTCACAATGCTCAAATCTTTAAATCTTTTTGTAATGTTTATAGCTCTATAAATAACAATTTAATGCAATAAAAATGTTAAACAAGTGTTCGTAGATGCAACAACTAATTATTTTCGTGCATTTTTTTTTAAATCAAGCCCACGTAGCCTATGTATTGTGTATGCTCAGTAGACGATAGCTGTCGCGTAGCAAGCGTCAGGAGAGCCTATTGCGCATTTAGAGAAGGTTCGTGTCTTTTACCCTTGAGGTTATGATGGTGAGGGAACTATACCATTCTGGTTGGTAGAATTGTATCTATGGTAATGAGGGAATTATACCATTGTATTGTGGTTGGTAGAATTGTGACTATGGTAATGAGGGAATTATACCATTGTATTGTGGTTGGTAGAATTGTGACTATGGTAATGAGGGAATTATACCATTGTATTGTGGTTGGTAGAATTGTGACTATGGTAATGAGGGAATTATACCATTGTATTGTGGTTGGTAGAATTGTGACTATGGTAATGAGGGAATTATACCATTGTATTGTGGTTGGTAGAATTGTGACTATGGTAGTGAGGGAATTATACCATTGTATTGTGGTGGGTAGAATTGTGGCTATGGGGATAAGCTTTAAGCAAAAAACTTTGAAACAAAGATCGGAATCTTAAGCTTGTGCTGCATTTTATTATAATTGTTTTCTGTAGTTGTCGATTCTATTTTTCAACTGTCGATAAATAGATCAAAACTTCTGAAAATCAGAAGCAAGAGTCTTTATCCAAAGATAGTTTAGAGACTTTACCCAAATATAGTTAGAGACTTTACCCAAAGAAAACTAGATATTTCACGCAACTTTACTTAAGGACGTTACACAAAGATGGTTAGAAACTTTACCCAAATATATTTAGAGTCTTACCCAAAGATAGCTAGAGACTTTAGCCAAAGATAGCTAAAGACTTTACTCAAAGATAGCTAGAGACTTTACCCAAAGATAGCTAGAGACTTTACTCAAAGATTATTTTGAGACGTTACAGAAAGATTGCTAGAGACTTTACCCAAAGATAGCTAGAGACTTTACTCAAAGGTTATTTTGAGACGTTACAGAAAGATTGCTAGAGACTTTACTCAAAGATTATTTTGAGACGTTACAGAAAGATTGCTAGAGACTTTACTCAAAGATAGCTAGAGACTTTACTCAAAGATTATTTTGAGAGGTTACAGAAAGATTGCTAGAGACTTTACCCAAAGATAGCTAGAGATGTTACACAAAGATTGTTTTGAGATGTTACACAAAGATGGTTAGAAACTTTACCCAAATATATTTAGAGTCTTACCCAAAGATAGCTAGAGACTTTAGCCAAAGATAGCTAGAGACTTTACTCAAAGATAGCTAGAGACTTTACCCAAAGATAGCTAGAGACTTTACTCAAAGATTATTTTGAGACGTTACAGAAAGATTGCTAGAGACTTTACCCAAAGATAGCTAGAGACTTTACTCAAAGATTATTTTGAGACGTTACAGAAAGATTGCTAGAGACTTTACTTAAAGATAGCTAGAGACTTTACTCAAAGATTATTTTGAGACGTTACAGAAAGATTGCTAGAGACTTTACTCAAAGATTATTTTGAGACGTTACAGAAAGATTGCTAGAGACTTTACTCAAAGATAGCTAGAGACTTTACTCAAAGATTATTTTGAGACGTTACAGAAAGATTGCTAGAGACTTTACCCAAAGATAGCTAGAGATGTTACACAAAGATTGTTTTGAGATGTTACACAAAGATTGTTTTGAGATGTTACACAAAGATTGTTTTGAGATGTTACACAAAGATGGTTAGAAACTTTACCCAAATATATTTAGAGTCTTACCCAAAGATAGCTAGAGACTTTAGCCAAAGATAGCTAGAGACTTTACTCAAAGATAGCTAGAGACTTTACCCAAAGATAGCTAGAGACTTTACTCAAAGATTATTTTGAGACGTTACAGAAAGATTGCTAGAGACTTTACCCAAAGATAGCTAGAGACTTTACTCAAAGATTATTTTGAGACGTTACAGAAAGATTGCTAGAGACTTTACTCAAAGATAGCTAGAGACTTTACTCAAAGATTATTTTGAGACGTTACAGAAAGATTGCTAGAGACTTTACCCAAAGATAGCTAGAGACTTTACTCAAAGATTATTTTGAGACGTTACAGAAAGATTGCTAGAGACTTTACTCAAAGATAGCTAGAGACTTTACTCAAAGATTATTTTGAGACGTTACAGAAAGATTGCTAGAGACTTTACTCAAAGATAGCTAGAGACTTTACTCAAAGATTATTTTGAGACGTTACAGAAAGATTGCTAGAGACTTTACTCAAAGATAGCTAGAGACTTTACTCAAAGATTATTTTGAGACGTTACAGAAAGATTGCTAGAGACTTTACCCAAAGATAGCTAGAGATGTTACACAAAGATTGTTTTGAGATGTTACACAAAGATTGTTTTGAGATGTTACACAAAGATTGTTTTGAGATGTTACACAAAGATTGTTTTGAGATGTTACACAAAGATTGTTTTGAGATGTTACACAAAGATTGTTTTGAGATGTTACACAAAGATTGTTTTGAGATGTTACACAAAGATTGTTTTGAGATGTTACACAAAGATAGTGAGAAACACAAAATAATTGCAAGGGATGCTAGAAGAAGCAACATAACTAGAAAAGGTGTTTACAGATCTAACAATTTTAATGTGGAATGGTGACTCTTGCGGGCAAGCGCAATATCTGCAGTTTAATATCACTGCGGTATGTCACTGAATCTTCTACTTTGTCTTCTACATTAGGTTTGAGATCAGTATGTATAAATTGTATTATTTATTGCCCCTTATAAAACATAAATAAATTTAAAAAAAATTAACCAGATAATTAATTAATTAGTGGTTTTAAATTAATTTTGTTTCATATAAAAAAGGAAAAAAAATCTTATAGTAATGAGACATATAACTGTAAATATGTAGCTCTTTCCCTTACATAGGCTTAGTTTTTTAAAGTATTTTCTTACATTTTGCTTGAATGGTGCGTTTTCATCTGTGATTAGCTGTATGTAGGCTAGAATGTCTGGATAGTAGACCTACAAGTGTACAGGGTCTCTGTTAGCAGTACTCCTTATAAGTAAATGGTGATGGTGTATATGAGAGTCTCTTTATTCAAGTACATTTTAGCTGTTTTTCTTGATGCGAACCCATTTTTGTCAACGGATGGGCTCTACGTCATGCACGGTGTGCAGTTCTGTACCAGCAACTGAACTGCGATGTACCAGCAACTGAACTGCGATGTACCAGCAACTGAACTGCGATGCACCAGCAACTGAACTGCGATGTACTTAACTGCGATGCACCAGCAACTGAACTGCGATGTACCAGCTAATGAACTGCGATGTACCAGCAACTGAACTGCGATGTACCAGCAACTGAACTGCGATGTACCAGCAACTTAACTGCGATGTACCAGCAACTGAACTGCGATGTATTAGCTAATGAACTGCGATGCACCAGCAACTTAACTGCGATGCACCAGCAACTGAACTGCAATGTACCAGCAACTGAACTGCGATGTACCAGCAACTGAACTGCGATGTACCAGCAACTGAACTGCGATGTATTAGCTAATGAACTGCGATGTACCAGCAACTGAACTGCGATGCACCAGCAACTTAACTGCGATGCACCAGCAACTGAACTGCAATGTACCACAACTGAACTGCGATGTACCAGCAACTGAACTGCGATGTACCAGCAACTGAACTGCGATGCACCAGCTAATGAACTGCGATGTACCAGCAACTGAACTGCGATGTATCAGCAACTTAACTGCGATGTACCAGCAACTTAACTGCGATGTACCAGCAACTGAACTGCGATGTACCAGCAACTGAACTGCGATGCACCAGCAACTGAACTGCGATGTACCAGCAACTGAACTGCGATGTATCAGCAACTGAACTGCGAAGTACCAGCTAATGAACTGCGATGTACCAGCAACTGAACTGCGATGTACCAGCAACTGAACTGCGATGTACCAGCAACTTAACTGCGATGTACCAGCAACTGAACTGCGATGTACCAGCAACTGAACTGCGATGTACCAGCAACTTAACTGCGATGTACCAGCAACTGAACTGCGATGTACCAGCAACTTAACTGCGATGTACCAGCAACTGAACTGCGACGTACCAGCCACTGAACTGCGATGCACCAGCAACTGAACTGCGATGTACCAGCAACTTAACTGCGATGTACCAGCTAATGAACTGCGATGTACCAGCAACTTAACTGCGATGTATCAGCAACTGAACTGCGATGTACCAGCAACTTAACTGCGATGTACCAGCAACTTAACTGCGATGTACCAGCAACTGAACTGCGATGTACCAGCAACTTAACTGCGATGTATTAGCTAATGAACTGCGATGTACCAGCAACTGAACTGCGATGTACCAGCAACTGAACTGCGATGTACCAGCAACTGAACTGCGATGTACCAGCAACTTAACTGCGATGTACCAGCAACTGAACTGCGATGTACCAGCAACTGAACTGCGATGTACCAGCAACTGAACTGCGATGTACTTAACTGCGATGCACCAGCAACTGAACTGCGATGTACCAGCAACTGAACTGCGATTCACCAGCAACTTAACTGCGATGCACCAGCAACTGAACTGCGATGCACCAGCTAATGAACTGCGATGTACCAGCAACTTAACTGCGATGCACCAGCAACTTAACTGCGATGCACCAGCAACTGAACTGCGATGCCCCAGCAACTGAACTGCGCTGCACCAGCTAATGAACTGCGCTGCACCAGTAGGCTAGTATGCACCAGCAACTGAACTGCGCTGCACCAGTAGGCTAGTATGCACCAGCAACTGAACTGCGCTGCACCAGTAGGCTAGTATGCACCAGCAACTGAACTGCGCTGCACCAGCTAATGCGCTGCACCAGCAACTGAACTGCGCTGCACCAGCTAATGCGCTGCACCAGCAACTGAACTGCGCTGCACCAGTAGGCTAGTATGCACCAGCAACTGAACTGCGCTGCACCAGTAGGCTAGTATGCACCAGCAACTGAACTGCGCTGCACCAGCTAATGCGCTGCACCAGCAACTGAACTGCGCTGCACCAGTAGGCTAGTATTGCACCAGCAACTGAACTGCGCTGCACCAGCAACTGAACTGCGCTGCACCAGCAACTGAACTGCTATGTACACGTTCTGTACCAGCAACTGAACTTCACCAGTTCTGTACCAGCAAATGAGGATTCTAAAGCCCATTCATGCACGTCAGTATACATGTGCTGAGGAATACTTCTTTCTCATCACGTTTCTTTGCATTTGCCTAGTTAGTTTTATGCTAGTACGTTGATCCACTGCAAGGTCTCGTGAACCTCTTGTTTTTTCATTTCTATTATTAAGTTACGCTTTCGTTATAGTAAAAAGGATTAATTTATCGAAATCTGTAATTTTAACAATGAATTTCTACTGCTTGTGACTGTGTGACAAAAGATTTTATTAAAATTTCAGAAAGATCACTTCATTAATTATTACATTAATTCAATTTTTTTTCTTACTTGTAAAGCCCAGTGTTAAATCTACCAGTCTGTGCTGGTCGTAACTCGATTGCTTTTCTTTAAAGACAGCAGATTAACTTTATTGCAGCACGAAGGAGACAAAAGCACTTTTCATTATATTTTGTTTTCTTTTCAATTTATTCGTGTTTTTTTTTATTTTGAAACACCATTTAAATGTACAATTCCTTTGATTCAAACTTAATGTTATTATGTAGCTAAATATAATATATCAAAAAAATAAAAAAATTTCTAAAAAATTAACTAGTCCTGGCAACATTTGTACTGTACATCTTACAACAAGGTTAGTGTTCACATGGGTTTTAATAAAAGATCTTCGAAGTGAAAGCTACAATCAATGAAAGACATAGACATACTTTCTATTCTCTTCTAAAATGTAGAAAAAAAATTGTTATCAATAGATCAACTAAATTCAAAGTTGTCAAAATTTACCCAAACATTCTGAAGAACTAAATTTATTTATATAAATAAATACAATGATTAAAAAAAAAAAAAGAAATAACAATTTATCAATTAGAAATGTGTTTATAAATTGGCCTATAACAGAAAGATAAATTTTTCTTCTTCTTCAAACATTGCTTGGTGCAGCAGGCTCTTCTAAAGGAATAACTTTAATTTTATTAATTTTCGCCAACACATTTGCTTCCTGAGCCTTAATTTTGTTATCCAAACTGGTCTGTGAAAGGAAAATTAAGTTTAAGTGCATCAATATAATTAACCCTAAATATCTGGATAATGTAATTCTGACAAAGATGCAACTGACAAAGGAAGCTGTCAGCTGTCAGAGAAAGTTTAAGCAAAAACTAAACCAGAGTGACTAGTAAATCAAAGTTACAACTTTTAGCCAAAACAGAATAATCAAACAAAAGCCTGAAAGGCAAAGTTTGTTTAATCATTAGTTTTACATGCTTCGAATGTTTATTCAAAATTAAAGATTAGTATATCCTAGCCCAAACTTTCCACAGGATGGTGGGGAATGGTGGCAGGCTGGGTTCAGCCTAGAAAAGCAACTTTTATTTTCATACTCAATGTTTACACCAAGAGTAGTAAGAAAGAGTTCTCTCTTCCTATTCTGCTTTAAAAATTCTTAGCTCAGTTTTAAAATGTATTTAAAAACAAAACATATTGTGTCAAGTACCTGCAAATTTTGTATAACTTCAGTGGTAACTTCTTGAATAATAGTTTTAACATCCTCCAGAGTGAGTTTTGCAAATAAATCCTCAACATCTTCAGGTAAACTGACATCAAACAGCAAGGAGCTCGATGTCACTGAATCTTCTACTTTGTCCTGATTGGTAAAATATTGAATGTGTTACTTATTAACTGAAATCTTTTGATTTATTGTTGGCATGATCTCTAATCTTCATGTTTCTCTTCAGTTTATTCTGGTGTAAAGCATGTTGTTTTAAGTGTAGCACATTGATATGTAGCATGTTGCTTTAAGTGTAGCCCATTGATAAATAAAATGTTGTTTTAATTGTAGCTCATTGTTAAGTAGTTTGTTGTTTTGGGTGCATCTAATTGTTTTAAGTATAAAATAATATTTGTCAGTATATTGCTTTAGGTTTGACACATAGTTTCAAATGTCTAAAAAAAAAATATTATTGCACTTGAAGGCTGTAAAGCAAAGCTTTGTTTTCAACTCACAATATATTCAAACTAAATAGTTAAAAGTGAATTGCACAAGAGGAAACAAATATTAATCATAATGTTGTTGTATGTAAGATAGTTTTCAAATCTTTTGTTGCAATTCATGCAAATTAAAGTTTGAAACAAAAAATTTAATTTCCATAAAATCTCTCAGTGATTACTGTCAATAGACGAAGTCAGAACAAGAAACACTGGAGCTAAACATTTTGCAAGTATTCACTAAATAAGTTTGAGAATGCCATTGCTTAGTACTGAAGTACTAAGTACTGAATGAAAAAAGAGGTTTCAAAAAAATAATGTCTCTCTTGTCAACTCTGTATAGATTTCTAATTAGAAAATGTTTTCTCAATTAAATACTACTTTAATAAGCAATATTTTATGAGTTACTATTAAACTTTTTTTGACTCACTGATGATGATGAAAGGGGTAATACTAAATAATCTTTGTAAACACTTTCAGACAGTGCTTCATCCAAAGGGGGTGGGTAAGGTGTTTTGGCTGGTAATGGGACTTCCAAAGTCAGCTGAAAACAAACAATAATGACAAAAAAATTATATATCTATATATATAAATCTCTACATGGTTCAAGAGTTTGAACACCACGTAAAGGAAAGATCACTCTTTTATTTCTAAAAGTCGTACTAGAATTACCTTACAAAAAAAAAAGGGGGGGGGGGGGAAAGATCAAGTTTTATTCACCCGTCACAAAATAGCAGGGCTGGACTTAACCCTTGTGACCAAGAAGTCATGGAAAGATCACTCTTTTATTTATTTCTACCCCACAAATTTGTAGCGACGAAAAAAAAAGGGGGGGGGGGGTAGAAAACAAGTAATCTACTCTGTATTCACCCATCACTAAATAGCAGGGCCGGTCTCAACCGTTGTGGGACCCTATGCGAAATAGATTTCGCGGGGCCAAGTTTGGGTAGGGGTACGGATAATACGTGAAAATTAAGAGTTTGTATTAGAAAATAAATTTGTCTTTGCATTTTATTCCTTCTTTACTACATACAGAACTACTTTACGAGCCTTGCGTGTAGCGAAGTCATATAGTATATCATAAAAAATCTATTTCCTACATAGATCACGCTCAATAGCAAGAATTACCAAATGTTTCAATCTATCTATGAGAATTGTTGACCTCAAGTAAATCTTCAATAGTTTGAGGTGCGAGAAGCTTCTTTCAACAGATTACACAATAACGTGTAATGCATCATGCTGTTTTTATTTATCACGCTTAGGATTGCGTTTTTCATATTGAATGACACCCCAAAATGACAATTTTTGTCTATATATTTCAGGAGATTTGTATGAGTTTTCAAAAGATTTTTAATAATTTCCATGACTTTTTCGTATATTTTGCAATTTAGTAGATTTCCAGGAGCTCCTGGTAAATCAGGCGGCCGCGGGAAATCTGTTATAAGCTATAAAATAGTTTAATTTAATAATTTACACCTAGAATTAGTGCAGGTCTTATGAAAGTGTGGGGCCCACTGCGGTGGCATAGGTTGCAGTGGCATATGGCTGGCCATGCAAAATAGCGGCGCATGCTACGCCACCTGTCGACTAGTATTATAGTCGACTTTTTGTGAATAGTAAATGTATTTAGTTTAGTGGTAACTTCCATTGATTTAAATACATTTTCACCATGTGGTAAATATTGTAAGCCACAGCTATCTATTTAAATATATCCAAAGACTGACAAAATTACTATCTCAAATCAAAAAAGTTAACGAAAATTGTGATAAAGCATACATAGTAAGCATACATTTAGAATGCAAAATAATTAATTGATCAGAAATTTTTTAAAATGCATATAAACTGAAAAAAAACATCATGCTGGTGCTAGGACTATGAGTATGGCTTAAAAGGAGAAATGAAAGAAAAAAATACAAATCTAATTAACATTGGATTGACAAAGAGAGCTAGCAGAAACTTTGCCCAAACTGTCAGAAAAAAAAATAGCTTACTAATGAATGTCAATGGCCCAATGTGTCTAACAAGAAAATATAATAAACAATTAGTGTCATATTATGAATAGAAACTGACTATAGTGATAGCAGAAACTGAAAGTGACCAAAATGTGGGTGGTACCAATATTAGGAGATGGCAAAAGTAATTAAAAAAAAATAAATAAAAGTCAAAAGTAACAAAACTGACTAAACATATCTTTAGACATAATATTATATTGCCAAAAAAATTATATCAATGGGAAGCGTGGTCGAGAGGCTAAGTGCGCTTCAACTCGGCTTGTCTTGGCTACCTAGAAGGGGGCTCGAGGTTCAACACCCGACTCAGGCAGAGTTGCGTTTACTGAGCGCCTAAAGGCAGCACGCAAAACCAACTCCTAGATACCCCCCCCCCCCCCACTGGTCCACAAATGAGATTGGACCAAAGTGCTCTGAGCATGCTATAAGCATGAAAGTAGCGCTATATAAAAGCTATAATAATAATAATTCCTTCACATTGGCAATCCAAGTTTGTTTGTTGTTGTTTTTTATCTTGTTTTTTTTTTGTTAATTTATTTATTTATTTTTTATTACTGTATATTATCTTATCTTATCTTATATCTTATATAATACAGACGTTACTTCAAAAAAGAAGATGATTACGTCCTACGCGTCATGCATTTAGTCATGCATATTAACCAATGACTTAAATTCTGCCAAGTCACTGGTTTTCCTGGCTAGCTCAGGCAACCCATTCCATGCTCTAATAGCACTAGGGAAGAAGGAGTATTTGTACAAATTTGTCCTAGCATATGGGACGAGGAATGTGCCTTTATCTTTGTGTCTTTCAGAGTATTTTATTAAATTTTGTTTTTGTATTTGAAGATTATGGTTCAGTGTTTTATGTATTATTGCTACTTTACTTTTGAGCCTTCTGTCCTGAAGGCTTTCTAAATTTAGTGATTTTACTAAAGGTGTTACTCTAGTCAAATGTGAATATTCGTTTGTTATGAATCGCACTGCTCTATTTTGTGTCTGTTCTACTGTAAAAAGAAATGTTTCCTAAAGTGTATCTTTTGACAAAAATGTGAAACAAAATGTCTAAGGGCTCCATTGTTGGTTTTAAAAAGAAGTCAGTACATAAATAAAAAGTTGTACCCTTACATTGCAGCTCATAATTTCTTCCATCTGTGGTTTTGTGAACAAGAAATCGTACAATTTAAAATGCTGAAATATGCTGCGAAAAAGAAAAACATGATTTTAAAAAATACTTAAAATAATTTTTATCTCTTAATGTTAAATACAATATAAAATGAGTGTACAATTACTATTGTATAATATAGAAGTTTTTTTTATGAAACAGGTTGGATTGTTTATTATACCTTGACTGTAAATAGTCAGTTATATGTTTGGCTTGCTCTATATTAAAGAAATCTAAATCACCAAGTTTGTCCTCTGTGCCTATGCCAGCAAGCTTGTGGTGATATGTTTTAAATAAATCTACCATGGAGCAATGTTCTTCTGAAAGAAATACAGAAACAGGTAGATTAAAAAAGAGAATGTGTGAAACACTAACTGAAAAGATGCCCCTACGAGTAGATACGATGATCAAATGGTGCATGTTATCTTTTCCCACCCTCATCATGGCAACCTTATGGAAATGTTAGTTCATACTATACAATTCTTTTAAGTATTGTTTAAAAAAAAAAGGTTTCTTCATATAAAAAAGGATGGATGTTGGATATTTAATTCTAAAACAAGCACAATACAAAGCTTATATTAAGTGTATCAATTAGTTTGGATCAATCATGTAATTAAATTTGTAATAGATCTAGACTAATAATAATAATTCTGTGCAAGTAAAAATATTTTTACCAATTGTTTTTGTTTAGTGCAATTTCATGCTTTTAGCTTTCTCAATATGCTATTATCCTATCACTTGTTTGGACCAGTTGGTAAGCGGTATGGGGAGAAAGAACGTAGTATCTGGGTTATCGCTTTTTAAATGTTTTTTTTAAAAAGGAGATACCTGAATTCAAACTTGTGGGCTAAAGCCTTCTATGGCTTCTCAAGCCGACGCACTAACCACTCTGCTAGCAAACAATCTGGGAACATGGAAGATTGTATAGTTATCTATTGTTTCTATTTCATGTTTGTGTTCACTAAGCCTCAGATGACAATAAAGGGAACTAATTCAGTTTATACAACAACTTCAGTCAAGTACAATTTCTTTCCCTTGCTATCGATAGGGCAGAAGATGTTGAGGTCATCTGTTTCTTTGGCCAATGGTTAATGAGCAGGGTGTCATAATGACTCTGGGGTGCCCTAAAAATCCTTGAAATTTTTGAAATTTAAAATCCCTGTCTTAACTGAGATTCCAGCTCAGGTTCAGAAGCCAAGCTCTTAATCAATCAGCCACCACACCCCATTAGTAACATACCTTGAATTTTATGCAGCAGTTGATAACATATAGAAAAGAAACCAGCAAACTGTTTCACATTGTATCCTTGTTCTTTAGCCCAGTAGGCAGCTCCAACATAATAATCTAAAATGGCTGCATCTTTCAGGTCTGTTGCAGGTTGAAGCTTAAAGAAAATTGCCAATTCACTGAAATATTTTTTTGTGTGTTAAAAAGTGTTTCCTTCTTTTGCTTCTTTTAATTTCTTTTTTAAAAATAAAGTATAGCATAATACATTTTTGTTACTCTTTTTCATATAATTAGTAGGTATAATTAGAATGATATAAGTAATATTCTGATGTTTTTCTTTCTGATTCTTTTTCTTATTTAAGCTTAGATCTACTCATTAAATATATACTTAATATAGGTTCACATGTGGCATAATACTAAAAGTACCTCTCAATTTCATTGACTGTCATCTTTATAAGTTCCTCACATTTGACTTGTGTCAAAATAAGAAATGGAAACTCCGTCTTTTTAGAATGATCATTGTCCTAAACAGAAATAAAAAAAAGTCTTTGGATTAATGTAAAAAAAAATATGTTAGTTGAAATTCAATTAAATAACCACTAGATAAATGTTAAAACTTAGAACTTACTTAGAAAAAAATGAAAAAAAAAATTAAAGAAATCATGCTACATACAAAGTCTATAACAAGGCTGTCATGAGTTTTTTGTGTCTATTACAAAACTAGCCTTTATACATTATCTACAACTTGTATTTTAATTAGAATATAAAACTGAGAAAAAAGTCAGGAATATAAAGAAAGGATGGCTGCCTGGTCATGTGGTATGCACTCTTGATTGGGGCTCAAAGCGCTCCCCCAGACCCCCCTTGCTGCTAAGGGTGGGGTGTCTACAATTTTCCAGTAACTCCAGGAAGAACCTATTCTAGGATACAATAAACGACTTCTGAAAGAATTAATGTTCAGAATTCAATAAAGATTACCGAATATGTTTATATATATATGTAGCCTATATTTAAATGTCGGAGGGAGAGAAACATCCCCCCTCCCGAAAAAAATCCTGGCTACGCCCATGATATATCATATTTTAAACAATATTTCATCTGATGATCTGTGTAGCATTTTGAGCAAATTAGAGTGTGTGCAGAATAGGAAATATTCTAACCAAAATATGACTCAGTTAATTAAGACAAAGAATCTACTAGAGTCTCGTATTGTGGTAAAAAAAAAGGGGGGGGGGAAGACTAGATTTAACACTATCCTGCTTATTTATATAACTAGGTCTAGAATCTACTTAGTGATACTCAAAACTCGATCTAGATTTAGGCCTAGATCTAGGTCTATATCATCTTATTTAATATAATACAGACGTTACTTCAAAAAAGATTATTACGTCTAGTCATGCATGTTAACCAGTGACTTAAATTCAGTCTAGTCACTAATGTAGTATTGTGCATTGGTCAACTTACAGTTATACTAAGATTTTGATTAGTAGCCAGAAAATTGAGATATCCATGGCTGATTTTCTTATCTGAGAAGCTATGTTTCCTTTCGCTCAATGGCGTGTCTTCACTATATGCCTGCGGGCTTCTGGAAGGTTTTGCTTTGCCTTTTTGCATTTTGTTTGGATCTACCACTCGTAATCTTTTACTGGCAATGAACAATACTATAAAGAAGTACTGGAAACGTTTAGAATCTAAATTGAGTTTTGTTTTGTTTTGTAGGTTGGTACGCGTAACTATGGGGGAAAAAACATAATTTTCGCAATGGAGAATATTTAAGAGAGATAACTCACCTCCGCATCTTTACCCTCTTTCAACTTTGAATGCAGCTAATTTAAAAGAAGGAGAAAAAAAAAAGAATGCTTTTAAAAAAAATCACAGATAATTTTTTTTAGATGTAAAGTTGACATACAATTTAGTGGAACATATCATCTAATAGTTTACAGTATGCAATTAATAAGCTAATTGACCTAATAATAGGATATAGCGTCGCGAAGGTAAAGCAAAATTTTTATGTCTGCGAGGACCTGACTATAACCTCCAGATTACTAATGCAGATGAAGACGTTTTGTCTCCTGGAGCATGGAGGAATACGTCTAATATATCTATATTAATATTAGGATCAGTAATAAATAATGCGCGTTTTATTTAACTTTTAAATTTAAAGAAACAGCGACGGCAGGATGGCATGTGCAAAGCACAGATGCGGTAGCCAAGAGCCATCACTGGCATAGAGGAAAGCAGTTCGCAGCGGATGGCCACTGAAAGAGACAGTTGCTGAGTGGTAAAGTCATTCGAAATCAAGAAGTCTCGGTTTCGAATCGCGATGAAGTCTGGAAATTTGGAATTTCGAATTTTTATGGCGATTCTGATTTCTCCCAACTTTAATGGGTATCTGACACTACTGGGGAAAAGTAAAAGAAGAGGGTTGTTGTGTTGGTCACATGACACCATTGTTAACGGTGGATCAGCAACAGAAACAGCTGACTTTACATAAACTGACCTATTGATCGCAAGGTCTAAAAAGGCGTAGGCCTACTTCATATATAGTTGTGTAACTGGCACCTAAACCAGTAATCTTCGGGCAGAATTTTAAGGGGCTCATTACTCGTCATTATAAGCCTTGACTGGCTACTCTGAATTGAAACCTCTGCTGCCTTGCAGCTATACCTAAACATGGGAAAGGCTTCGGAAGTCAACCTTTAGGAAAAATCAAGAGTCAGCTACCCTTATCCATTGCAGCACATAGAGCTACACCCTGGCAGAGCCTGCGACGCCTCTTTATCCCAAACTGTATCGGCACTTGCCTCTCCTTTGCATGGAGAGGGGGGGATTGCTGTGTTGGCAACATCATCCCACCAAATTTAATGCATTCCTCTTATTACAGAGATAATCCATAATCGCTTTGCGACTGAAGGAGATCATATAGTTATGTTAGTAATAAACTAACTTATGAAAGCACTAACAAGTTGCTAACTCACCTTTGTCTTTGATTTAGACATACTGATTTCTTTTGAATTTTTTTTTATGTTTCTTCTAGTTTTTTTCTTGCTGTAATTTAAAGTATAAAAAATGCAAATTTTGTTTTTAAATACTATTCAATTCATTCTACAAAAGTTTTATAGTATTGGCATTTTCTATTCTGTCAATTTAAACAAAAATTCAAGTCAGGAATATTTGATGTAGGCCTAAGATTTCGTTAAGTAAGCTTTATCAAAGAAAGAAAGAAATGAGAATACAAAGAAAGAAATGAGAATAGAAAGAAATGAGAATAGATAGCAATTAAGTTAGCAAGTAAACATTTTTTTAATAATATCGTAGCATGAACAAGTTGCGTTTTTCTCATAACGTTCAGTGCAACATCAGTAAATAATAAACTATTCCATCGATAGTCATACAAAAAAATAGCGTAAAAAATGGATCTTTAAAGGTATGATGCGGGAAATGTGCTTAAGTCATTTTGTTGGCAACGTGATAAGGTCAGAAAATGGACCACAGAAACAAAAATAACTCTAAAACTTTGCATCACTATCATTTCTTAATATCTTATAAAATAAAGTAATTGTAACAATGAAACTGCTATGGTTTGCCCTACCTTAGGCATTAGACCCACTTCGCGCTTCACTTAACTACTATATATTATAGATTCTATGCTTTATTTACATTAAGGCCTGGCCTGTGGAGTTTTGGATTCTTCACGTTTGATTTAAGTTCTAATAGTTAAAATTATAAGTATAATGAATTTATTCATCTAAAGCCCTATAAAATAATCTTTATATTAAGATTATTTTATAGGGCTTAAGATGAATAAATTCATTATTATTATTATTGTTTTAACTATCATAACTTACCAAACGTAAAGAATCTAAAAATTTACCTACCTCTTTTTCTCATCAATATATATGTTCTAAAATGTCAATGTGTGGTTGCGGCCCTTCGATTAGGCCTATACTTGATTACACACTATGATGAAACATATTCTGAATAAGCAAGACAAGCATTAGATCTACGTCATAATAACTCTTAGAAAAAAATATCAACATGCATACTCTTATTATTCCAATCCTAGGTTTAAATACGATTGATAAAGCTTTGAAAATGAACCGAGCAAAATAAAAGGGATAAACTAAAATTTTAACTTCATTACTTTTCATGTAACTATGTAAACAAAGGCAGTGGCGGTGTAGATACAAAAAATGTATGCACTAAAAATAGTCTGTCAAAAGTTTATAGCACTGTTACTCATTGTAAAAAAGTGTTTGTTGTTTAGCTGGGGGGGGAAATAGTTTCTTTAAAGTTGAAATAAAAAGAATATTTTTTTACTCTAACAATAAAAATATCGTTTCTAAATCATTAGAGAGCTAAATTGTGGGAGCTTCCTCTTTCAAATAAAAGACGTTTTTTCCAAGCCTTCTGTTTTTAAAACTGAATGAAATATTTGTTCTATTTTGTTTAGAAATTCCTTCAAAGAGAAAATAGTAAAATCTACGTCGTACACCTATCCATGTGTTAACCTAGTCCATGTCTTTCATGTTAGCTAGAGATTTAAATTCTTTACTTAGGTCACTGGTTTCCTGGTTGGTTCAGACATCTCGCTCCTCTAGGATAGGTGGAGCACTTGTATGAATGTATCCTAGCAAATGGAATTTTTAAAATGTAATATTAGATTGGGTTTTGTAATTTTTAAGTAATTAGGCTATATGTGTTTAAAAACGTTCTAGTTTCTTTATGTTTCTTTGAGTTGAGGGATCCAAACAGATGATACATAGGCCTATTCTAAAACTGGTCTAAGCAAGGTTAAAATCATTTTAGTTTATGCTCTTTCTTCCCTCGTGCCTTTAAAGCATGGAACGGGCTGCCTGAATCAGTCACGAAATCCAATGACTTAGTAAAAGTTTAAATATCTAAATGAAACAACAATAGGCCTACATATATGGCGTAATTATCTTATTCTTTTAAGGAACCTGTGTGATTTACAAAATAAGATTTTCAAACATTTCTTTTAGAATTGGAATGTTTTATGATTCAATCGTTGTATGGTATGCGCTCCAGACTATCACCTCAATGGTCACAGGTTCGAACTCTGACCACCGCCATATCCCTTGCCGTTCTGCAATAGGTTTGGGCTAAGAGTAAAATCTTATACTTTCTGAAGGAAAATTCAAACTAATGTAAGTGAATTATAAAACAAAGTACACAATAAAGTACCTAATTAATTTAACTTTTCTATTTAAATGTACATATTTGAATAGTGTTTATTAGGCTACTAGGCCTGAGATAAGAGAGCTCCACTAAGTTAACAATAGGCCTATAATGACCTTTACATGACGGTTTCTCATAAATGATGATAATGACTGTGACATCGTTTACTCTAAATATAAAGCTATTCTATAATCTACAGTTGTTCATCAGAAAAACACTATCATTGCCATTCATGTTATCTCTAGATTTGAAATGCATTAAGTCATCATCTTCTTCTTCCTCGTTCTCATTTTTTGTTCGAGCGTTCAGATGACTTGATTAATATATGAGATGAACTGCGTAGTGGTTTCCAAATCAGGGAGCTCTCCATATAGTTTTCTTTCTATTGGGATGTTTTGGGGCCAGTGTCTTGTACGGGCCTCATAGTAAAGAGAACAGTTTTGAAAGACATGGTCGGCATTCTCTGGTGACACTCCACATGCACAGATTTCACTGGTAGGCCTACATATAGCTTGAGTTTGAGGTTTGAGTTTTGAGTTTAGGTATATCGGCACAATTTTGGCCATGTCGTGCCCGTAATCCTTTAAGGATCACTCTCCCTTTAAATAACAAGGGATAAATTCTATACAGTTAAATCATTTAAAACAAAGTCTATTCACAGTTAAAATAGTAAAAATTTAATAATTTGGTAAAAATCTTATGTAAATATTATATGTTCACAATTCATAAATCAGATCTTGTTAGACAACCCCACCTCCCGGACAAAGCCCAGTATTTTCCCAGGGTTGACATTGTCGAAAAGTGTTTTTAAGTTGTGTGCTCTAAAAAATTTCTCCCTGACATCCTGGTATCTGGGGCAATCAATGAGGATATGTTCCACGGTGAGGCGAGAGTCACAGTACTCACAAAATGGGGGCTCCTCTCTCTTCAGCACAAAAGAGTGCGTGATGTAGGTGTGGCAAATCCTAAGTCTGGACATGGTCGTGCTACCACGCCTTGTCATTCGCCACATATAGCTTGTCTCATTCTGTTGTGTCAGGTCCTGAGTCGAAAGATTAGACGTTGATCTTGTCGGATATCTTATAATAGGCGTCATCTTTCTTGTGATTCGGATGAGAGCGTGTCCATTTCTCATTTATTTTATTTACTATTAGTTTCTTCATTTTTTTCTGAATATAGTGCAATGTTTAATTTTGAGTTTGTACTCCCACTCTTGGCGAGTGTGTCAGCCTTCTCTTTTCCTTCTAGTTCTATATGTGCTGGTATCCATTGAATGACAGTTGTTTTGTTTTTTTGTGTGTTGTTTAGCTTTACTAGTGCTGTCCTGAGTATAAAGTCATCAATTCCCCAGACTTTTTTTTAAGCATTTAATATTTCCCCTTTTGCACTGGTATATGGACTGCTAAATGTGGTTATCTTTATTATGTTATTAGCACAACATAAGTTTAACAATTATAATAATATTTTTATATTTGTAAGTCATGATTTTTTATTATTTTAAATCCCAACTTTGCTTTAGAAATTTTTTTTATTTTTTGGAGCTTCTCTAATCTTGTAGGAATTTATTAATGACGAAAGAAAAAGAAACAGAAAAAGAGGGGAAGGTGTGATTCAGAATGTCTAAAAGTGCAAGTATGTAAAAAATAATGCTATTTAAAACAAAATATTTACTCAACCCATATAGGGATGATGGCTGAGTGGTATTTCAAACTAAATGTTCAAATGTTGGTGAAGACTGGGATATTGAACTTCAGGATATTTAGGACAGCATTGAATTCCCCAAACTCTAATGGGTACCTGACATTAGATGGGGAAAAGGTGTCTGGTTGTGGTGCTGGCCACAAGACACACTCCTTAACCATCTGCCACAACCATGACCTTTACATCTGCCATAGAAACAGATGACCTTTACATCATCTGCCATAGAAACAGATGACCTTTACATCATCTGCCATAGAAACAGATGACCTTTACATCATCTGCCATAGAAACATGACCTTTACATCATCTGCCATAGAAACAGATGACCTTTACATCATCTGCCATAGAAACAGATGACCTTTACATCATCTGCCATAGAAACAGATGACCTTTACATCATCTGCCATAGAAACAGATGACCTTTACAAACTTTGACCTTTACAGACATCATCTGCAAGGTATGAAAGGGGTACTTCACTTTTTCTTCTTTTAACAATACCCATAGTTTGAGCAATGTAGTTTATGCATTTTCATTATTATATTAAAAATTTTAATTAACATCATACTATGCAAAAATTATTTTACAATTAGCAATTTTAAATGTTTATTAATAGTAAAATTATGTAACTGTTCTTTTCATTTTCTGCAGTAAGTTATAAGCATGAAATTATGACAGAGAAGAATCATTGAAGCTACAATTTCTGTTTTACAAAAAAAAAAAAAACAAAGACCCAGAAGTTAAAATTTTTATAATTTAATTTAAATTTTGGAAAGTTAGGGACAACATACATTTTCCAACTAAACATACTTTTAGAATCATCACCTATATAAAAAAAAATAGTAATATAATAATATGTTGTTTTTTTTAAAACACAGACTACAAAAATACAACATAAAATACTGAACATGCCACAAATTTCTGGATGCTAAGAAATATATATGCTCAAAATCTGGAATGAATTTTGCTTTCAGTTATTTGTGACAAAAAAAAAGGACAACATTGACTTTAATAGCTAATGACAGTCTTATTGTCATTTTCAATGAAGTAACTTGAGCTCAGCAAAACATTGATACAAATTATTTTGTATTCTGTAAAATAAAACAAGAAGCAAAGTGTCCATCTCAATTTCACAAAATTAAGCATACAATCGCACTTCCTACATTATCACAAGATAAATTCAATGTGAATATGACTTTATACATGGACATTTTTTACATAAACATTATATATGTAATTAATTGTTGATTAAAAGCCTTGTGTTAACCAAGATCCCCAGACTTTGCTTGGCGTCAAACAAGATGAGTTTGAGAACATCATTGGTGAAAACATGACATCATTTGTACTCATTTTGTCATGGTCTAATCACATTCACCTAGGTCATTTGTTTTTTTTTAATCATTAGTTTTGGTGACAGTAATTGTGTAAAAATTGTTTCAAACACAGTTTATGATTAAGGCTATTTTATTTTGTATACAAAAGATATAAATTAATAATATGGCATTCCAACATTTAGAAAACATGACATTTTGACTGATAACTCAAAAGTTAGGTGACTGTGAGGACTTGACAAAATGTCTTATAAACTTCAAAACAAGTGAAATCTTGTGTAGAAAACCAAACAAACCTGTGTAACATTCATGAATTTAAATATGTATTCAATCACACTGGGACAGAATTTGTGAATTTTGTTGATAAACTTTTAAACCATTTAAGTCCCTTTTTTTAAAAAAAAAAAGGAAATATTCAAAATTTAATTAATGCAACAGTTGAAATACAGTACACAGATAAATCCATTTGATAAACTTAAATGTGTAAAGTTTAACTATATTTTATATTCATTTGAGATATAAACTAGAAGCAGTATATTTGCTTTTGTGAAAATTAACTTTGTGATACATATATAGTAACTTAAATTAAACAAATCGATAGAAATCATATAAACCTTGATAGATAATATAAAAATATGGCAATGGTACCTGTGAGAGTATGTGAGGGAAGAAAATGTTACACTAATCACTTTTAAAGTGAGACAAGGTATGGTTGGAAAATTATTTTATTTGTTTTTTTCATCAAAGGAAAAAAAGATGCATACATTCACTGTAATAGACAATTATTATACAAAGACAAAAAATTATAATAAAATAAAGACTTTCAAGCTATTGCTTTAGCCTCAGGCAGAAATGTTTCCCAATACTTGATTAGCTGAAAAACAACCACAAAAAAAAAAAAAAAAAAAAACAGAATTAGCACAACATAGAATTAATTAAGTACACTAGGATTTTCAATTACTGTTAATAAAATTTAAAATAAACAAAACTTTTCATAATCAAATTATGTTGTTTTTGTAATTATTACAACTCATTAACTTTGAAGTACTCATTTTCTATTAATATAACATAATAATATTATAGTATTATAACAATATAATTAGGTCAAAGTAGATTTTGGAAAATACAAGTTTAGAAATATAAATTAAGAGATAAGTCGTTATACATATATTTTTAATGCTCAGTGTAAGCATACAAATAGTACAGGCATTGCTTTCAAATATTGCCACAATCTTTCTTTTTTTTTTTAAAGTAACTATCTTTTTTAAAATGTGTTTTAATCCTGGTTAGATGCAGGGATCTGGATAAGATGATCAAGATGGAACCTCATTGAACTGACAAATGAGATTATGTATTATTTTCGAATGGGAAAAAAAAAATTATTAATCCTTATGTTCAATCAAAGGCACATCTGTTGGAGTCAGTATTAATTATACCAGTGAAATTTTTTATTTCTGGCATTCCAGGCATATTGTTGGGTGAAGCACCTTTGGATACTTGATAGAACCAGCAAAGAAATAAAAGCAAAGTCTAGTCAACACTAGGTCATAGACACAACAAATCTAACTTCAAGACAAAAAACAAAGAACCAAGAGACTTTGCCTAACAAGTTTCTAAATCCTGACCCACGTAGGTAAAAGTACTCTTCAAAGTGAATGAGCTTCAAGTGAACTTATATAATTAAAGTGTTTTTTATTTTAATAATTTTGTTAGTGATTCATAAGTCATTCAGTCTTGTGTGAACATAGATTTTTTTTTTAAATTAGCTTTTTTACATTTAGTCCAAGCATTGATAAAGTGTGATTTCCTTTTTTTTTTAATTGTTTTTCATATAGAAAATTGGGATGTGGCTAAATTTCCCTTTTAAGTTTTCTAAATGCAAAAGTAAAATACCTTCTCCTGGTTATCCATAAGTATTTCCAGATATTTAATCACATTGTCTCTGAAGTCATTGACTCGAAGTTTTTCAAACCTAGACATTTCTTTCTTAATATTTTTGGAAATAGTTTCAAAGTCTTCTTGACCCTTCTCAACTTTTTGCTCCCACTGTTAAAACAGACAGAAATACATTTAAAGTGTAATAAAGTGTCAATAATTGAAACTCACACCAATAAAATCTGAAATTGTCACAATGCTTTAATTGTATACAAACAGATCCACTAACAAAAAAAATAAAAATAAATGAACATTTATGAAGGATATAACTTTTAATACTTATTTAATGTTTTTAAATGAAGAAGAAATGTTCAATGTATTCAAATACTGATACCTCAGTGATCTCTGCCTGAGCTTGAGTAATTTTGTCTAATTTATTTTGCATTTCCAGCTTAACTTTAGCGTCTCTCTTCTTGGCCAGTGTGCTTTCAGCATCTTTCCAGACCTTGTAGGTCTTAATTCTTTCATGAAAAACATCCTGAGGCCAAAGAAATTTGTTTTAGTTGACTGAATATCAGAATAAATTTAAGTGTCATGTATAAAAGTCAATTATTTGGCCACATCCTGGTTTTCAAATAGGAAAGGTATAAATAAAAAGGACAAATTTGTTTAGATGGTCTGTAAATTTCAAGCTTAATATTTATATAGCAAAGTATATACATTGCAGCAGGGACTTCATAGCCATGTGAAATACTGCACTGCTCCTCAATCTTTGGACTCGAAGACAACTCTTATATTAAAAATGGGGATTTGTTATATATTATTAATTTTGTATTGTGTATTTTTACTTAGAATATTGTGTGTTTATTCATTTTATAAATTCAATTTGCATTATTGAAATTTTCCATTCTTTTCACCAATTCAAATATCTCAAAATTGGGTCATCAGAAGTCTGAAGGTATAGAACTGTACTAATCACCCAATACTATCACCCCATTAAGAATCATCAAATGACAATGACAGCAATTACCTTCACAGCACCCATGAGGGCTACATAGTCTTTCATTAGCTCTGCCATTAGGAAAAAATCTGCTTCTGATTGTTCTTTGTGCAGTAGCTCAATCTTTTCTTCTGTCTCAGCGAGCTGCGAGAGAGCGCGGGACAATGCAGTGTGTTCCTCAACATTGCCCAACATGGCTGCACTCTTTGCAAAAATAGCTGTACTCTGACTAAGTTCTAGAAAGTAATGAGATTGTATAAACACAGCAGAGAAGGAGCATAGACTTCCATAAAAAAAATAAAAATAAATAAAATATAATCAATGTCCCATAACACACATAATTAGTATTTACAGACAGAATCATAAATCAACATGGTTAAACAGAAATTCAATAATAACTGCTAGTGACACTAACATAACTAATAATAATAGCTGTGTATTTGTTACAGTTCAAAGAATTATTTAGAACAAAAGAGACAAACAGAAATTTAAAAATCAAGATGCATTTGGGAATAGGTATTGTATAGCCAGTTGGTTTGTATTAAAAGAATAAGAATCAACATAATTACCTTTGCGATGAATTGAAAGTGTTTCAATATTATTATGAAGTTTCCTTAACTGTATGTCCAATGCTTCCACCTGTTGTTGCTTTTCCTCAAACCACTAGTGAGTAATAAAATAGCTAAGTGTTAAGAAGTGTTTACAAATTTTTCCCTACTGTAACAGTAAAGCAAATACCAAACTTTTAATGAGTTATAAGATTTTTTTAATTCCAACATTAAAATTAAAAATTACAAAAATTATTTTTTTAAACTTTAGATATTTAGATAAAGTTGTTGTTTTTTTGTACAACTTTATATATAACTAAAAAAAATAATATAACAGTAACTGTAAAATAAATAAACATGAAAGCTTTATTTTGTTTTAAATAATCTTAGGTAATTTAAAAAAAATTCTTCAATTATTCAAAAGTTAAAAAGCACTATGTACACAAATGTTTTCAAACTAATAAGGTATTAGTATATTCTAGCTTTAAAATAAATTAGAATAAACAAGTTGAATACGGAATCTAAAGATATAAAATAATATTCAACATGCAAGGAAAATGAGAAACATTCCCAACAAACAAAATGCAACTAAAACAAAAATACTCACATTAGCAGAACTAAAATACTAAATAACAAACAAAATAACAACACAAAATGAGTTTTTAAACTAATTTTTTTTTTAAACAAAGGCATAACTTAAAATAAGGCCCTGAGGGGGAAATTTAAAACATTTATTTCTAGATTCCATAAGATAAAAACTATTGAAAATTCTAATTGGTCAAAATCAAATTACTAACTGATGCATAAAAAAAAGCATTTGCTTATTTCTTCTTCTTCTTCGTTCTCATTGTTATGTTGGAGCGTTCAGATGACTAGACCAATACATGAGATGAACTGCGCAGTGGTTTCCAAATCAGGGATCTCTCCATATAGTTTTCTTTCTATTGGGGTGATTTGCTTATAATAGTCTGGATAATTTTTTTGTCCTTATTTATATCTTAAAGAATCTAGAACTATCACTATTCAATTATGCAAGCATTATATTTTGAACAAAAAGCCATTTTAATAAAAATATTTCACATTAAGAGTAGAGGCACAAAACTATATGACCATGACAAAAAAACAACATCAATATGGAAACAAAGAACAAACACCATCAAATAAGCATCATTACCTCCACCTCTTGATTCCACTGGCCCGAGGGAGATCGTGGGATGATTGAGCAAAAATAGTTATGGAAGTATAAACCCCATGACTGCAGACATGTTGATGGGGAAAAGGGGAGACAAAAACATTGATACACATAGAGAGGGTCGCTCTCAATTTAATAACATGGAGAGATTCCCAGATAATTGTAAAGCCTTATATCCTTCCCAAAAGAAAAGGCATAAGCAGAAAGATTCTCGTCAAATTCTTAACTTTGTAAAACATCTTTAAAAAAAAATAAATTTTAGAAGCCTGTTTCTTTTTCTAAACAACAGAGCATACATGGTTTAAAAATTCAGCATTATAGCAGTTCTACTAGTGATATTGACTTTTCAATCTTTACAAAGTCACTGGTTAATAAAAGGTAACCTATTGTAACTTAAGAAAACATTTGTGCACAAGTCAGGACAATTAAAAAGAACAAGTACAAAAAACTCTAACCAAGGGCAGTAGCTTCTCAACAAATACATCACACCCATAGTAAAACCCACAAAGAAGATAAAATAGAGCTTCTTAAGCAAATATAACTTATGCAAATGTTGGGTTCCAAAGTGTTTGTGTCAATGAGAAAAATGTTTGAAAATGATGAACCAACCTCATCACTTTCATCCACTTTGAGGGTGATCTTCTCCAGGGACTCTCCAACTTTGTGAAACAATCTCATTACACCTGCCCCACTTAGTGCTGATGTACTGGTTGACTTTGGGAGATCTCCATCTTTTTCAAGAAATTCTATAAAATCAGGATCACTAGCCAGAGTAGGGTGAGCAGCTGTTCGAACAAGAAACCTATGAGGAATTAAATAAGAAAATATTTACTATAAAAAAAAATAATAATAATAAAAAAAGCTATATTAGATCAATCTCAAACATTAAAGTACACACATAATTAAACAGGATTCAGAATATCTTGGTGGACTTCTCATTTAATTTTTTGGAGTTGCAGATAATCTCCATGCAGCTATTGAATATCATGAACTGCCTTTGTTATTATGTTAAAAATGGTTTATATATATAGATTTATGAGCAATAATATGGATTCTTAATTTTAATAAACAAAAGGATGCACTTTTTAAAGACTAAATGTATAGCCACTTCATCTATTTTGAGCTTGATAAAGATGAATGGGAAATTAGTTTACAAACTCTCTGATTTTCAATTCTGAGATAGGATCATGCATAATTTCTTTAAAACTTTTTTCAATAACGGTACACAAGTTTATTTTTTAAAAATATGAACAATCAACTGAAAAAAAAGGACTCTTTTGAAGGAAAAATGTAAAAAACTTGTTTTTTTTTAACCTACTTTACAAGTCTAAACCTGAAACAGACAGCACAAATTAGCTTTTCCATTTGACTTGTAATAACATAGAAAATAATGTACTACCTCTCAAGTGCTGCTCTGCGCCTTTCAACAAAATCTGATGAACCAGATTCTTCTTTGGACATTTTCACCTTCGTCATTCCTAAATAAACATTAAGCTTATTAACAAAAAACTAAATAATTACAAATAATTTTTTTTAGGTATAAGCTGCAGACCAAAAGGCCATTAGGGTCAAGGTCCTGGTGAAGACTTTAATTTAGACTGGAAACCTGCACACCAAGTACACATAACCATAAAATTTAAAAAAAAAAAAAAAAGACACGAGGCTGGTCATGTCTTGAACACACAATACATTTACCCTTAAACCCTAGGCCAAATACGCATCTAAATGTAACATCACCTGGCCTACGGACTTCTCTAAGTCTCTTGCCTCTCTATATATATTTATATACATACATATACAGTTCACCATACTTCCAGATGTGACAATGGACAATGTCATACAAAGAGAGTCACATAGGGAAGCAAGTCAAATTAAAGTTCTTGTCTTTTTCTCTAAGCAGATTAAATGCTCATCAAAATGAAATTTATTTTTTTTTCTTTTCTATTTTTTTTTCATAAGTCACAAAGATTTAATTTTAAAAAAGAAATGTGTCAAAGAAGTATGTCAATCATTAGATTCAAACTGACATGATGAAATGGAATACCTAAAACACTTTTTTCTGGAGCAGGTGGCACAATAATTCCTAAAGGCACATGTTTTTCAACCAATTTGGCGTGTAGCCCTAAGAAATCACTAAAGCGTCGGAGTACTGCATTTGTTGGTCGCCTGTAGGCAGGATTTGATGTCTGAAAAAAATTTTAAAATAAAATAAAAACTCAGTTAAACTTTTAGTAAGATTAATATATTTCAATGCCTTTTTAAATTCTTTTATACTTAGATAAATACCTTGGTTATAATTTTATAAACAATATAAGCTGACATTCCCTCTCCCATTTTAGAAGACTCTGTTATTTTTATTTCCATTTCATAGGCTTCTTTCTCATCAGTAGAATCAGAAGGCTAAAATTTAAAGCAAAAGATACATTAATTTTAAAAGTATCCATGTAAAAAAAAAGTATTTATATCCTTAATTATGGATGAATGTAGCTGTGAAAATTAAGTGATTTGACACATATATATATATAGCCCTAACAAATAAGAACTAAAAAAAAAAAGGGCCTGTGATGTTCATTCATAAATCCAATGATGACAGCACATGAAGCAGGACGTTTTGACTCAGCCGTTTTGGAGCGAAGATCGCTTTGGTCATATTAACATTCTTTGTATTATTTTTTTAACAAAGAATGATACATATCTATGTTTCGTGTGAGTGTTTTTGTTAAGACGTATTTATCAGGCACAGAACAAGAGATATTTTTGTCAGTTTTTTTTTTGTTAAGCTTGTTATTTAATTATTGTTAAATGTGACCAGAACAGAGGGGGCAGGATAGGTGTCACAGGTAATGACCAGTCAGAAGAAGATGATCGCCAGACGCAAATGACCAGTGCTCTTCATTTGTTTGACTTGACTTGCGTCAAGGGGAGATGTGTCACCCAAATCACCCCTACCCCATTTCTCAAAATATATCTTTTAAAAGTATCTTAGCTTGTTCTGATATTAAACTGATGTCAACACTTTTTTTTTTTATATTTCTTCTGGAAAGAAATCGAAGAATGCCATTCAGTGCGCTTAGCAGACATATATAATTAAAGGGAAGGAGGAGCATGTCATTACTATTCAGGAGTCTGACTTATTATATATTCATAAAATAAGCAAAACTTTTATTAAAAACAAAAAAAATTTGCTGGATGGTGTTAGAATTTATACTATACATACAATACTATACTAGAATGAAATAAACATTGTGATAAAAGCTATGCGGTTATTAAATTATTGTCAAATTATACATTGAGGCAAAACATCATGTACCAGATAGCACAATATCAATAACATTAGCAATAAACACATCTTTTGTAAAAAGACAGTAAAGAGATATAAAGGAGGACTATTTTTTTTTATGAGAAAGAGGTTTTTAAAGTAGAAGAATAAGAAATCACATCTACAGCCCAAGATCTTTTAAGACTTTAGAAAATTTATAAAGACATTTTTTTTTCTTTGATTATTTCCCTTTCCCACTGTCACAACACACAGATGTCACAACGTGTGTTGTGGTGCCGGGGATTTCACTTGAATTAAAATAGTTGAATAAATGACGATCTAGGAATCACAATAAAAGATTCTTTGCTAAAACACAACTCTGGAACTTTATTTAAATATAAAACGTAAGTACAGCTTATGTACAAGTTACAGATCAACAAGTATAAATAACATTACAAAGGCTTTAAATCAGAGCTCTTAGAAACGTGACTATCTACTATGGAATTCTTTCATCGACTGGCGTTCTTTTTCCCTCGTCAATTCTCTTGCGCTAACTCTTTTTAAAAAATGTCTTTATTTATTTTCAAATCAACCAATAGATTTGCAACATCATAATTACGTCTTGGGTAAAACCTGAGGTGCTGTCAAGGGTCTAGATTTGTGGGGTAATTCCTGAGGCTCAGTCAAGGGTTTATATTTCTATTTACACATAAGCTTTTAAATGTGAAATATACAAATAAATCTATAATGGCATCTGTGACACCCACCATAAAAAATAAAGTCTAGTTGTGCTTTTTTTAATTGACAGTCAATTCCAAAATAGGAAAAATAGATACAGAGATAAATATATTTCTTACATCAACAGATTTTAAGGAAGGCGCTGCTACTTTTGTTTTTGCTGTTGTTGCTTGTGAAACCAAAATTTGAGGAGTCGACTCCTTGGCTTGGGAGGCCAATGCTTTCTCTGGCTTAGAAGACACTGGAGCTTTATCTCCATTGTCTTGAACTTCATTCTCTTCATCGGAATCAAGTTTAATTTCTGAACTTCCACCTTCAACAAAAATAATAATTCTTTTAAGAAATACAACAATTTTTTTTTCAATTGTTTGCAAATAAAAACAGAAGCAGTAAGATTCATGCATTTGTAAGTATCCTTTTAATTAATAACAACAGTCCCTTAATATGTGCTAGATAAAGGGTGGACATTTTTTTTTAAATAATTCAATTCCTCTGACTAAATAAGAGTCACTGAAAAAAAACACATCTATCATCCTTTAAACTATAAGGAAAATAGGCTAATCTTTTTACTACTTAAAGTCTCTCCTCATGTCCTCATTAGATCCTTTGTGTGTACACCTTAAATCGTTCTATAGTGTAAATGCTCCAACAAGCCTACCTTTAAATAATTCATCAATGTCGTCATCAGGCGTATGATCTACACCATTATGAGGAGGGTCAGGAGATTTCTCAGTTTCTGGTGATGATGGCTTCTGTAAAATACAGTGACTTTTTAGGCATATGTAAATAGAACATAACTTCTTATTTATTTATTATTTGTTTACTGGCATCCAGCAACTGTACTGTTTTCTAGAACTTAGTAATTATTAGAATGATCTACTAATCTATTCATTCTTAAGACTTAAGTCTACTGATCTACTTTGGGGAATCTGGAAACTATTCTTGATAAAAATAAAAAGTAGGCTGATTAGCAGATCTAGATTCTATACTATAATACTAATAGGCTTCCTATAGGGGATAGCCACTATAGTTAGTATATAGTTATATATTAGTATATAGCCTATAGGAATATACTAGGTATGGATATGAATAGTATGAATCTATAGACAGTATAGATCTAGATTACTATTGTCACTATTGACATAGTATTGCCTATTGATCTATAAAAACATTTCAATAAATTTGATATAAAATATAATACATCTATCAAAATATCTAGATCATCTATACTTTTAAGTTTGTAATATATCTAGGCAGAATATAAAATCTATAGACAATCTAGATCTAGAATATACTAATATTATAAATATAGGCATAGGATTCCTGATACTGATCCTGCCGGAAGCTTGTCTCTAACTCTAACTCTGAAAGTGAATGGAAGTTATTGCCATTGGAAGAACTATCTTATTCTTTGTATATTTTAGTACATTTCCTCTAACTTATATTACGTTAAAAATAAGTAAAGAAGGTAAGATATATATTTAAATTGTTATTTTAATACCTCCTTGGCATCTGAAAATAAATCATCGTCCTCTTTTACATCTTCTTCATCGTTGTCGAATGGGGGAGGTTCCACTCCGTCAGCCATTTTGAGAATCACGTGATAACTCTGAACGCTTTCACGACTGGGTTTACACCCCTTAATTTCATACCATATTAATTTCGCAAAATTACGAATTTAAAAAAAAGGGGGGGGGGTGAGACAAAGGCCCAGATAGACCAAAACGGCCTGTCTGGGCACTGGTGGATACAGAAGGGGGGAGGTAGGGCACAAACAGGCACAAAAATTCATTTGTCCCCCTGGCAATCAAATCACTAAATAAAATTTAACGATCTGATATAAAATTTTTCACATGTAAATTAAGAGTGAGTCTGGTGTGAGCCTATATTTTGGTTTTCTATAGTTATCATTAGGGCCAGCATCGGACCGATAATGGCACAATAAGGGTTATCCCTAATTCAACCCCAATGAAAATCTCAGTTACTAAACCTTTGGGGCTAGTATAAAGATTTTCCCTAATTGAGCCCCAATAAAAATGTCAGTTACTAAACCATTGGGGCTAGTATGGGCTTGATTATGGTGCGATTCTGGAAATCCCTACTGGATCCGGAAGTGGTTTTGCCCATTCTGGGTCCGATATTGGCATGATTAGGGCTGCCCCTAATGACGCCAATGTGCAAACGATAACCGCACTCATTAGGGCCTACATGGGGCTATTTAGGGCTGCAATTAGGGCAAAGGGGGATAATCCTAATCAAAACTGATACAGGGCCATATTGGGCATGTTTATATGGATGTGTTGTTTGGTGTAAAGCACAAATATATGGATATTGAAAATCATTATTATTAAATGATTGTGTAAAGTTTCAACTTTATCTGAGAATTTATGTGGGAGAAATAATGTGTACAAACATTGTACCAGACAGAGTGAATTGATATAATTTAAGCTTTGTAAAAATAATAGTTACAAATAAGCATATACAATAGCAAAGTTTAATTTTACCTTGAGGAAAACTTGGGCCCACTACTGTTTCTGATTTATATAAATGACCTATCAAATTATTTGCAGATGATGTGCATAATATATAAATAAAAACAACACGAGATACTGAAACTTTGCAAAGAATATAGCAAAAATGAGAATCAAATTGAAGCACGTCTTTCCACCCATAAAAATAGTTAATTAATTATTAAGTGTAACAAAAAAGCTAAAGCAAATAAAAAAAACTACTTATCTAATTCATGGTAAACCAGTTTCACAGACTAAAAACTCAAAATAGATTAAATGTGTAGGCCTAAGACATAATTATCTTCCCTTTTGAAGTAACATCTATAATTTAAAAGATACTATATAGGCTATATGATAAATGAAAAGTTATCATGGTATCCTCATACTGACGAAATTATTTTTTTTTAAAAGCAATAGGGTATAGAATTTCCTGTTAACCCACCTAACTTTCTCGGCGACAGAGAGCGCGGCTCAGAAAAAAAAAAGAGGGGTGGGATAACAAGTAATCTTCTCTGTACCGGTAGGCCTATATATATAGGCCTAATTATCTACGTCGCCAATAACATATGCATACGCATTCCAGGCAGTTGGCAGATTATCACGTGATCTCACAGGTGAGACGCACCCATTTAGAGAGAAAACAATACTATTGGGTGGAGATTTCCGACAAATACTCCTGTCATTCTGCGTGGCTCCCGAGCAACCAGTTGCATTAACAAGCGACCTTAGTGGCGTCGCATGCATGTACTTACACTGACGACAAATATGAGAGGAGAGCTCTTCCTGGCGAACTACATTTCGCAAAATGGCTTCTCGATGTTGGAGATGGGACAAATGGAACACCTGTAACAGTACGGTCACATTGTTTTCCTGTTTATTTTGATCCCGTTCAACAACTATACGGCGACCTCGACTTCAAAACTGTCACGCCGGAATAACTCAGCACGCGAGCTATATTAAGTGTCACGAACGAAGACTCCCTGCACCTGAATGAACATTGCAAGTATTGAAACTTATCCCAACCGACTATGCAACTTTCACCAGCGTTTACCCCTACTGGCCTCTTCATAAACTCAAAATTAAAAATGGCTCAGTCGTCATGCTTCTGAGAAACCTCTTGCCAGCAAGAGGTCTCTGTAATGGCACTAGATTGACAGTTACCAGCATTCATGGGACCGTACTAGAGTGTAAAACTATCGCAGCTGCTACCTCACAAACTGACCTTATTTACCGGATATCCCTGACTCTTATCAGATTCAAATTTGCCTTTTACCTTTACGCACAGCACAAGGCGAAACATTCAAAAGATCTGCTTATATCTTCCAAAACCTGTTTTCAGTCGTGGACAATTGTATGTTGCTCTTCATTCATTCACAGTCGTTTGCCCAAACCCACCCCATTTGGACAACTGTGTCTTTCAGGAAGTGTTCACCCGTCACTAAATAGCGGCGTATGCTACGCATCCTCTATTTGGGACCCCTCAACTCAAAAAAAAAAAAAGAAAGAAACTAGAACAGGCGCAAAATAGAGCAAAGAGATTTATAACAAATGAATGAATGACTAGAGTAACACCACTAGTAAAATCACTAAATTTAGAAATGCTTTAGGACAGAAGACTCAAAAGTAAAGTAGCAAAAATACATAAAACATACCTACTTAAAATAAAAATACTCAGAACGACACAAAGAGAGAACAAATTGCTACAAGTGCTCCTTCTTTCCTAGTGCCATTATATCATGGGATGGGTTGCCTGAATCAGTCAGAAAAACTAACAACTTGGCAAAGTTGAAGTCAATGATTAATATACATGACTAGAATGACATATGGATATGCATAGGTCATAATTATCATTTCTTTTATAGTAACGTTTGTAATTTATAGGTTTCAATATATTTTATAATTACTGATAGATTTCAATTTTATCTTCTTTTACCACTATTACTAATAAAATAATTTAATCTAATTTAGTCATATGTTTTGGTATGTAAAATTTGCTTTACTCATTAGTGTAAGTTCAAATATTGTTCAGAGCCCTAAATGTTAGAACTAAATCTTTTTTTTTTAATAATAATTTCGATAGTGGGTTAATCTATTTATTTTTTGTGGTCATGTTAAGTTTTAACTTCTCTTGACTCAAAAACAGAGCATTATAAAAGAGAAAAAATATTTTGAAATTGTATCCTTAACAAAAAGTCTATATTAATACATCATCATCATCTGTCACTTGACTTTCATCGTAGTAGGGGTGCTGTGATAGTTTGCATACCCAAATTCCTCCACTTTTCTTAGCATGATATCAAGAGTCAATTCTTTTACATTGTCTAGCCAACTTTATTTTGGACCACATTTTCTTCATGCTCCCTCCACTATGCCTTGACTTTTGACAGTAAAGAGATGAAATGTCTATTAAACCTAATATTATTTCAACATATTGATTATTTAAATTAATAACAGGGTGAGATGATTTCAATACAAAACTGATGTTACATATTTCATGACTTATTGAAAATTGGTGTGACTAACAGGCTTCTGTAATGGCAAAAATTTATGTTATCAAAAGATATTATAAGAGCATTTCTATACAGCACTAGAAAGTAGGTTACATGATGATTTTCCTTCGATATTTATAAATCGAGTTATACATAGAGTAAGATGAAGACTGTGTCTTAAATGTATTGTGATCACTCATTTTCTTCTACACCAATATTTACCAACAGTTAAAATATGTGTCTATATAAGCATATAACTGTCAGACTGTAAGGATATGATAAGACCTAGATCAGTTTTCACAGTAAAAATTATAGCATGATGTTCTTCAATAAGTGTCCAGTTGCAGACTTAAAAAAGGTTCAGGTCACTGAAAAAAAAAGTTATCGTCTGTTAGAGGAATGCGACAACATGAAAAAATAAATTTACTTACTGAAATAAATGTAACAAAAAAAAAAAAAAGTAAAATGCATCAAATGTACTTTATTCAGAGTCTTATTAAAAAAGAAACTTGTATAAATTAAATTAGTCACAGAAGCTGCACTAACCTCCGATACTGATATGGACATATAGCAATATTATTGCTACTAAAACAAAACACAATAGCTATGATGTCACAACAATTTGTTTTACTAATATTTAGTTTTGTTTGATGTCAACATTGAGAAAAAATATACAATAAGCGATAAATGAGATTCAGTGGCTAATAAAATATACAGTTTAAAGTCTTATACACATTTTAAATAACACAAACTAAAACAAAATGTATTTCTCTCACACTGAAACTAAAAAAAAGTATCACAACACTTCATAATAGCTTCACAAAGTTAGAGGCGAGGTTAATCTGAGAAAAAAAATCTCTCAAGAAAAGATATATAAATCAGGAAAAAAAAAAAAAGATAAATGTAAGTTACTGTTTTTGAATGTAAGTCTCACGTGATATCACAATTAAATTTTAAAAAAAAAATAGTTAAAATGTCTAGCAGCAGTGGTTCTTAGCCTTCAATGACGCAAAAAGCACTAATACATTTTTCAACTGTACCTAGTAGTACTAAAAGGTCATCAAAGAAAATCATGCTGTTTGCACATTGAATGTCTTTAATTTCATCAACTGTACAGATGAAATGATTCAGGTTATGTAGCTTAAAAAATGAAAAGCTAAAACTACATATTAACTACCTATTTTGTCAATGTGTATGAGTATAAATCAACAAAGAATTCTGGGAAATCATTTGTAAAACAACAAAATAAAACTTCAAATGCATGTTTCATCATATGAACATTACTACTTGTTTTTGAGTTAAATGAAAACACTGCAGATTTCATCTAAGTAAGACTCTGTATTACTCTGTTTTGTTTCAGTTTTTCTAATCGACTGGCTAACTGTTTCTCTACTTTATCTGGAAGTGTGGGATTGGTGAAATATTCTGAAATAGTACCAAAAAGAAACAATAAAACAATACATTTAAGAAAAAAGTATATATATATAATATCTTTTATTTGTCTAAGGTAAGAAAGGTACCTTTTTTCAGACCTTGTGGTCTATGGGGGCAGATGATGTATAGCTCATCTGTTTTTTACAGCTGACATTTAACAAGGGTGTCATGTGGGTAGCACAATGACCAAAAACCTTTTCTTACCCAGGTATATCAGGTAGCCCCTTGAGTACAGTGGACTCATAAGCATCCTAAAGACACCAAAGTTCAAATCCCAGTCTTCACAGGGATTCAAACTCTAGTGTGTAGGATGGACAAGAGGTCAAGGATGTCTACTTAATATCAGGTTGTCAGAGAGAATATTCTGGGGACAAGGATATTTAAGGAGCCATGAAGGTGCTAATCAAGTTAGTTGGTCAATAGTCATTGTATAAGCTTGCTTGTTTTTTTTTTTTTATCATCATTATTATTAATGTTCCTGTATCTACATTGTATAAACGCTGTATCTACACTTCATTATTGTTTCAAGTTAAGAGTTTGGTCATTTCATTTTTTACTAGTCATGATTGATTTGTATTAACAGCACCTCAGAATCCACATGTCAGATGATTGTGGCAAAAATATAACACAGCTCTCTCTTGAAATGCAATCGTGACAACAAAATGGACAACTTTAAGAGTCAGTTAAGTCACTTAAGTACCGTATGGCAAAATAAAATGTCTACTGTTATGGTTAATACATTTTATCTATATTTGTAGCTAAATTAATAAAAATAAGATTCTTTAGTCAATTTGAGAATTTAAGTGACTATATTTGAATTGTAGGACCAATAGAACCAGAACAGATCAGTTTCTGATGATGATTTTAAATAAAGATTTTATCTGAATAGCACAACTATAACGGTTTATGCTTTTACCTACAGACTCAATTAAGTATGCATTTCAACTGGGTGTACTCAATAAAGTTTACCTTTGAAAGTTTTAAATGTAGATGTAAGGCAAAAGTTTAATGAGGATGCCATGTGGACAACACAATAACCATAAATGTAAATGTATTTATTTTCAGGAAAAATCATTGAGCTTCCATTTTTTTTTTTGTAATCCTGGAATACCAAATTTATTAAAAAAAATTCAAAAAAAAAATTCTAGCCACTTTGGCAATCAAACCTAAAAAACTAGGTTTGATAGTTAAGTATTTTGCCATTCAGCCGTCTTAAGAATAATGCTAAGATTTTTTAAAATATAAGAAATTATATATCTAACCTGCAGCAAATTCTCTAATGCTTTCTGGACGTTTCATAAGAACATCGCTAAAAATAATAAAAAAGTTTTAGAATTAATTTTTGTAATTATTTTATTACTTACTAATTGTTATTCAATTATTTGATTCTAAAAAAAAAAAGAAAACAATGCAAATACAAAAAAAAAAAAAAAAGTAAAACAAAATAGTTAAAAAAAAAACTTGTAATATGTTCAGATATTTTGTGAGAAAGGAAAAATATCATTTCCTAGTCTTAATTTCCAAAAGAAATGCAATGCATGAGAATTCATATGGTTTCACCTTGAAATTAATGTGATGACAGTTTAAAGAGCATTTTACATTACCAGGCAATCCGAAATCACTTAAAGGCAATAGATATTCACACTTCATAGGACTGTCTCAACTAGTTCAAATTCTTGTTTGATAAAAATAATGAACATATTGTAGACTCAGACAGAATTTTAGAAAAACTTAAGAATAACTCAAATTTAATGAATCTGTTTGATATAATATCTTATTTTTTCTTACCACATTTATTGTTCCTATTTTCACTTGATAATGTTAGCTAGTTTGCTTAAACATTTTGCAAAATATGATTCAACAGAAATCTGTGTGTATTCCAAGCTAACCTAATTTTTTTTAAAATTTGGACTAAATTTTACTTAGCAGTTAAACTATCCATATTGTTTATGTGTTGCATTAAACATTCTCTCTAGAAAGACATTTACCATATGCCAAAATGAATTAAAAACTGACTATCTAGTAATACCTCAAAAACCCAGCAATTAAACATTCAACTTCAGGATGTTCTCTTAAATATTTTTCATTCCCAATTCTAGTTTTTATCTGAAATGAAACAAAAAACATCAATGGTTATTATTTTATGGGTCACAGTGTTCTTTGAAAGCCAAAAGCTGTCATGTGTTTTCTATGCCAGAAGGAAATAAGACACCTGGGTAAAAAACAGTTTTGTTTTTCAATGCTCTCTAAAACAACTAAATCTTAGTCTTCAGGCTTATAATGAGCTGATTAAATTATCATTATTTAAGTACAGATGATAGTTTTAGCCCCACTGTATTTGGGGTATCTCAGTCTATATAGCTAGGGAAAAAAACAGAAGTGCGGAAGAAAAAAATTACAGACAAATTAAAGATTGCATTTTTTTTGTGTTTGTTCACACAGGTTGCACTTGGAAATAGATTATACGTACTTCATGAATGAAATGTAAGAGGTTTTAAAGAGGTGTTATCAACTAATTTAGACAATGGCCTATATGATGCCTAATGAGGAGGTTTTTTTTAAAGTTAATTACGTTTTTTAAATTTATTATGAAAAATAACCTTTTTTTGTTTTTACCAATTCAGAGGACAGGAAAAACTTCAAACGTTAATTTTTTTCCCTGGCCATAATTCTACCAAGTTTAATCGAGATATATTTGCAGTTTGTTTACAAAGTTGAAAATACAGTTAACATTGAGCCCTATGGGAATTTACAGTTTTTGAGATAGTCTATATAAAAAATTTGCTTAAAGAAAAAAGAATGTCAGGCCTTGTAAGGCCTAATATTTTGCATATATTAATATAGTTGTTTTTTTTTAATAAACAAGCTCGCAAGAGTCTAACTGCACATTTTCAAAAAATTGTTTCAAACTATTTTGATCACAATTTTTTTTTTATTTTTTGTTATTTCCTACCATCACAACTCGCCATTTTGCCCACACCCCTCTGACATTTCTTGTAGCTCAAGACCTGATAATTTGTTAATTTCCTTCAATATTTACACTCTTAACAAGTAAAGTTCATAAATATTAATGAAATCAGCTTTGTGAGCTAGAAATTTAATACAAATACTAATACTAGATCTACTACTAAATTTCTTATTTAATAAGTAGATCTGGGGGTGTGTCTTGCCTGGCCTAGCCCTGATTAGCCAGTGACAAAATCTCCTCATGCATTCCAATGGGCTCAATGTTAGGTAAAAACGTGACCAAAAAAAACCCATAACTTTCTAACTGTCATCATTTATTCATCATTGGAAAGATCTAATGAAGTACTTTAATGAAGAAAAAAAAAATTTCCCCTCCCTATAGAACTTCTATAGACACTGTCTTATACTTTGTTTATTGTTTTCAATCTATAGTCATTTTCATCTAATGAACACCCCTGATTTTCTGATTACACACCCTACAATATTTGTTAAAATTAGCCTTTATTTTGATAGTTATGACGAAACTAGCATATTTTTTTTGTTCATACTCCATTTCTTTACAGTTCAGACATATTTAGTTTTTTGTTTACTCTGATGAACAAGGGTTTTACTTGGGTTCAAAGAGCACTGGTATGATGATGTCACTTTTTTTCTTCTAGGACAGAAGGAGGGTAGGTCCGGGGTTGAAGTTTTTTTTTTTTTAGAAAATTTAGCTATCAGCTAAACAAAAAAAGAACATTTGTGATCTATGGCGCAGATAATGTTAAGGTCATCTGTTTCCATTGCCAACAGTTAACGAGCAGGGTGTCATGTGGCCAGCACAACGACCAACTGCCTTTACTTTCCCCAACTAAAGTCAGGTACCCATTAGAGTTGGGTGGATTCAGGGGCGCCCTAAAAATCGCGAAATTCAAAATCCCAGTCTTCACCGATATTCAAACCCAGGACCCCAGGTTCGGAAGCTGAGCACTTAACCACTCAGCCACCACACCCCCATCTGCTAAACATGGCATATCTAAAATGCTTCTAAATAGGCCCAAAAACACATACATGTATGTCATAATCATGAATCATCATGCATTAGATAGATTAGATCATTAGGTAGTACGTTGATAGATTACATTAATAATTTGAAGGAAATGTATCTTGTTCTAGTCTAATAATTAAGTAAGTCACTCTTGACTCTGGATTAGTAGAGTAGAGATATGTATAATGTCAGAATTATAATTTTGTGTTAGAAAATAATCTGTCTTTGCAATAAATTTTTATTAAATGAAAGTTGATAATGCCGCTTTTTTTTTATTGCGCGAATATGATTGGCACCCAAAAATGAAAATTTCATCTATTTTTCATGAGATTTTTATGATTTTTCATGAAATATTAATAATTTCCTAAAATTTCCAGGAGGCCCTGGAAAATCAGAAGGCTGCGGGTCCTATCAAAGTGCGGGTCCTATTGCAACAGCATAGGTTGCAGTGGCCTAAGGCCTGCCCTGATCTATTCTAATCAAATTTATCAAATCTAATTTAAAGATATCTAGATCTAGTTACTGTCTAGTAATTATTATCTATCTCAAATAATCTTAATCTTGTAATATGATTTAAATATATGTTAAATATGTATGTCTTTATGATATCGAGACCTAGACTAGCTATAAGTAGGCCTATAACTAAACTAGTCTAGATCTTGACTCTCTTCTCTAGTAACTCTAGAAAAATAGATATAGAGCATGTGTGCAGTTGAGGTCACATCAGTATGTCACAGTATGTCATCATACATGGTAACATGCGGATAAGGCATAATCATAAGGATAATAGTAATAGACAGCTGCCAAATAATTGATATGAAAAACTAGGGGCCTTAGAATAATTAGATTTAGATGGGGAGTTTTACCCTAGACCTAGATCTAATATAACTAAAGTTAAAGTAACTTAAAGTAGTAAATAAACTAATTATAATAGAAAAAATAGATATAAAAAATAAAAGATCTAATTATTATAATTTAATAATTATTATAATATAATATATTCTAATAATATAAATAAATTATTATTATTTTTTATAATAATAATAAATTTAAGACAGGCATAGTCTAACTCTAATAACCTTAAATTGGTTCAGATCCGCTTGTTGTGCCTGGCTGAGGGCTCCTAAATCATTTACGCCACCTAAATCATGTTTTTCCATCCCGTGAGGAGGACCATGTTTAGGTTGGTCCGACATCTTTTACTCCTTGACAACAGCAGAAGAAATGCAGTTTAGATCTAGTCTATATAAAATGCAAGGCACAATTTCCTATTTCCTGTTATTGGTATTACGGTGAACTGTCTGTTTATTATCTTTGAATTTTATCCTAACTTTTTTTTCTATATTGGAAAAACAAAAAATAAGGTGGCGTCACTAAGGGGATGCGGGCCGCATCGGGTGACACCCAAAAGGGAGTGATACCCAAGTCAGAAAAATTCACTTTTGTAATACAAAATATATAAATATTAATGGTTATATACCCGAACATGTTTATGCACAATTGACATATAAATCTATAGTGCCTATAGTTTTTCTGCTTAAAATAATTTTGGTTGAAATGTCATCAAAATGTACACACTTTAAATCTCCAGCAAAACGTTGTACCTTAGTCTCATCTATATACCAGCTGCATGGATATAAACTCTGCTTCGATTTAAAGAAATGTTTTCATCAAAGATATTGAAAAGTATATACTATCAGAAAGCCAACTGACAGTCATTTTTTATCAAATGACAACAGTCTTTAGACATTAGGCCTAAGTGTGCCAAAAAAAAAAAAATCACGAGTCGTTTGAAAAATATTCATTAGGCTTTGAAAAATGTAAAACATTAGCAGCGGACTTACGATACAAAAAAGAAATGACTAAGAAATTTGTTGTATCATATTGACGTTTTTTTTTTTTTTTAAATTTGATATCACACGTCATTGTTTCTAGCAAAGCAGAATTTGACATTTCATTACCATACTGACAATGAATATTTATTGGATAAAAGGAATTTCTTTGTGATGTGTTTTCCAAACTATGATTCAGTATTGAATGAACAATTTATATGACTGAAAAGCAGCGACGCGCAATAAAACAAAAACAATAATGCACAAATTGTAAGACACATTTCCAAACGGATAATAAAGATTATTATTATTATTATTATTATTATTATTATAAATCAGAATGAGGTAATGAATATGTTTGATCGGATGTTCGAAATTAAACATTTACAAGATTTAAAAAGAGAACAAACCGATAAGATCACTTCTGATACCTAAAAATACCATGAAAGGGATGAGCTTTACTTTACAATGATGTGTCGAGCTCAGGGATATGACAATGAAGTTATAATGCCTAGCTGGAAGAGTACAACCAAGGTAATAGATAGGCCTACTTCTGAACTGAGTCGATCTGAAAAAAAAAATATTTCAGCAACCGATAAAGTATTGTTGATGTTCAGTTCGTTTCAAAACAAATCGTTGTCAATGCTGATTTACAAAAGTTTGACATTTGAATAGAAACATCAAGACTGAGAAGACATCGATAGGCATCTAAAGTTAATATAACTGGACATTATTATCAATTTAAGCTTTCGTTTCCTACCACCTGCGTGTCTTTGACGTCATGTGAAAGATGCTGTTTAAATTGAAATTAATTAAGTACTATTTAAGATTGACCTAATAACAAAGACGACTTTCATATCTAGCAATTTGATCTATAGAAAGAGAGATTACAGAGGCTATTCGCTATGATGAAGTTATTGATAAGTTTGCAAGTTTGAAATCTAAAAAAGGAAACTTTATTGCAAGAGCATTTATTCGTTGTTGTTTTTTTTTTTACGCTTTAAGATGTTAAGTTTATGAACATATTTATTTTTTAGTACGGGGTAAGGGGTGACACCATGAGCAGACCTCACCGGCTGACACCCACCCTAGTGACGCCACTGGGTAGACCCATAGACTGCTAGTCCATCTCATGGAAAAAAAATATTAATGGGGTCTTCACAGATGTTGCTCCAAGTATATTAGTAAGGAGTTGATCTGGATTTCAATGTTTAGTACATAATGAGTAATCAAGACTGAACTCACTGTATGATTTACGAATATCAATAAAAGACACTGCCACAAGAATTGCAAGAAATGAAAAACGTGATTGCAAGGATCAAATCTACAGCCTCAACTTGTCTGGAAACATCCGATCCATCAAATTGTCACTTCAGCTTTAGCAAACAAAGCTAGAAGAAAATAATATTTACATGTTGCCCTATCTGCTTTCTGTGAGAAAAATAACAAACGGAAAAAATGATAATTTCTTTGAAAGAACATTTGCGCATGATTGTTTCTTTGTTTTACATGTTTCGGATGTTCCTTCAGAGTTGAAGATAGTTTATTTCCTAGTCCAAACCTCCCGCAGGACGACGGGGGATGGGAGCGGGCAGGGTTTGAACCCTCGACCGTCGATAAATCCGAACGACAGTCCAGCGCGCAAACCGCACGACCAGGCAGCCATCCGAGGACTAAATTTCAAAATACTTTCTAAATCTTCCTCAACTCCCGTTTGCATTGCTAGAAGTCCATTCACAGTTCAAAATATTCCGGAGACATCGCAGAAAAAGTGTATTTAACTCTTTACAATAGTGATGCAGCAAAAAAAAAAGAGATTTCTCATCAATGCCAGTTACACAAATCTGGATCAAATGTTTGCAGTCATATCCCATTTAGTCTTGAGTTTCGCTTTCTTCTTCCATGTCCAATTTACATATTTCTACAAGTCATGGTTTTGCAGCATAAAGCTTATTAAGTCTAAAGACAGAATTGGACTTGATTCAGAAGATGATATTCATTGTGATCTTGCAAAGACTGCCCCGAGAATTCCTGATCTGATGAAACAGAAACATACTCACCTATCCCCTATCGTACTGACAGTGTCTTGTTTGCACAGACTATCGCCCCAACTGCTACCCGTACTCCGGAGGGTTCGGCATGGGGCTAAGAGCTCAAACTCTGTAAAATCTCAATTGCATACAGAAATGGAGAACTATAAACACTGAGCTCATTTTATATGTGGCGATGGCGGCCAACCCCCGATGACGGTGTTAGACCAAATCCAACAGGACGACCAATGCCCGACATGGCAAGCCTTTCAATGCAAAAAAGCCCACCCTAATTAGTAACCAAACGTATGAACGATGAATCAATGCGGCTGGACATCTTTGGAAACTGCGAGATGCGGTGGACATCAAGTGGACAATGCAGAAAGTACCATCAAGGATAACTCATATAATCAACTTCAAACCACACTTAATGAAACACCCAGCCATGACCCCATTCTACTGATGGGAGATTTTAACCTCAGTAGGGCCTATCAGTTGCAAACCGAACTGGCTTTGAATACGTAATGGGGTCATGTAGCTCTGCATAACTGATAATGGTGAGCGCTTGCTTTCTTTCTGCACAGCCAACAGCCTGTCAGTCGGAAACACATATTTTAAGCATTAAAAAAATACACAAGAAAACATGCCGATCACCAAATGGAAAAACCTTCAATGAGATATTTGCATCTCTTAATGGTGGAGGTCATATCTATTGTAGGCCTACGTGCGGGCCCGTAGATTAGTGGATATTAACTTAGACCATTACCTCCGGCTGATCGCCAACGAAAACGAATCACACGACCCCAACTGTAATACCGTGGACAAGTTCAAAGAATGCAATATTGCAGAATAGTTGCAAATGACACTGAATGACCACTTCGAGATATGTTGACCTTTTGAAGAACTTTATAGAGATAATACTGTTGAGCGTGCAGAGGAAGTCATCGGAGGGAGGCGAGGTTCATGCAATGAACGGTGGATACAAGACATTGATCGACGAGAGAAAAGATACCAAACGTAGACGAGACCAGAAAAATGTACCACAGGATCGCAGCTTAGAGGGTAAGCAGATCTGAAAGTAAAGAGAAGTCGTCGAGATAAACGGGGCTGAATTGATCAGAAGGGCTAAGAAGCCCAAGCAGCACTGTGCATGTTTAAAATTTATTTGAAAATCGACTGTTAACATCGAAGGCCATAAAAACAACAGAAAAACCCTAAGAAAAATAAGTATAAGCATTTGTAAATAAATCCACATACTCATGATTTTTATGCATCTGAAAGCCACAAGTTGGGTTTTAAAAGGCTTTGAGAAGCTAAAATATTAGTTTTGAATTTTGTTCTCACAATTTATTTTTTCACCACTTTAGCTTCTTTCAAGATACCTGTGTGTAGTCAATGAATGAACTCTTTATGTTGTCTGTTGTATTTATGTGTATTTTTCTGTTGTGCTGTCTTTATATGAGAAAAGAGTCCTTGTAATCACAACAAATTTCCGTAAGGATCAATAAAGCAGTCTTAGTCTTCGTTATTTTTAATTCAATCCCTCAACAACAGTGTATGTTTGTTGTGTTTATTTAAGTTTATATATATATATATATATATATATATAATATATATAGTTAATGTAGACTAAAACAAATAGCAAAATATTAAGTTTAATTTTATAAAGTTGTATTTATTCCTCCATATGAGCATGAAAATATATGTCCTTTTACAGAACAAGTTCAATATAGCATTTTCAGCACACAATAGTTATAAGTTCATATGAAATGTTCAGTAAATTATAAATGTAAACATGAAATAAAAAAAAATTAGGATATGTAAAGTAGGCTTACATTAAAATGAAATGTTTGTTTTTTATCTTCACAATACAATGAATATCAGTCAATGACTAGAACAAGTTTCACTATATCATATAATGATAAATATAAATAACAAAATATACCAGATTCTGTTTATAGAACATTCTATAAGTTTAAGTATCTATTCTATACACATTAATCTTCTGAGTGACCTTTAGGCTTTCAAATCAGACCATCAAAATATTAGTAATTAGGAAGACCCATCATACTGGAAAAGTTAATAGACATTATAAGGCACCACGAGGTAAACCTTTCTCTTCACTTACAATATCTTTTGATTTCAGACCAAGCAAAATAAATAGGATGAGATTGACAACAAGCATAAAAAGCAAAAGTGTAAAAATTGATTATGTAGATATCTAAAATCCAAAATGATATTACACTAAAACAACAATAAATAAATTGAAAAACAAATAAATTACAATTCAATGTCATACCATGAATTACATTATCGTTCAATTCTAATTTCCAGTCTAAAGCCTGTAAACAATATTTGCTTAAACAGGGACAATGTATTGAAATGTATGCCCAATAGGATAAAAAGTTATTACCATAAGCGTTCATTTATAGGGAAATGCTTATCATTGCCTATGCGGGTATAGTTATTTTGAATGGATGTGTGTTTCTTTCTCCTGAAACTAAACATTTTAAGATATAAAAATTATTTCTCTTTGTTTAGACTAAATTATTGATTTCTGAAAGCAAATAAATAATGAGTTACCAAGCAATATGTCATTGTCTTTAAGAACTCAAAAATCATTTGATAAGATTTAAAACTGCTGTTTGAGATATGATTTTCCAAAAATACTAAAAGGGCTGTATAATAAACAAATTTTATACATACATATCTTTCTTAGAGTATTTTAATAAAGTAAATTTTGAAAAAAAAATTGATGAGATGTGAACAAATTATTCTTTTAAAATTTAGAAAAACATTTTAACAAGAAATGAATGGATACTAATACAAATGACAGATTTCTTTGGTACGCAGGAAAAACATTTAGACTTTAAAAAGATTAAAATACAACATTGGTCTAGCAGGTTTCTTATTAGTATGTTTATGGTATCATTTCCCCCTGCAGCAGTAAAATATTTTTATTTTTCATATATTTCTAGTACCGATACTGTCTTCCTAACACACACACATCAGAGAGAGATTCAAACATCTAGTTCTAGTTCTATGTTTTAATTTCATTTATCTTATTTCAACATTTAAATTTTCTTCCAACTTGCTCCAAGATATTTTCTTAATGATTTTTCATGTTTGTTTATAGAATGAAAAAAGCATTAATTTATTTGTAAAAGACGACAGATGGGAAAATAAATTACTACTATTGATAATAGCTAGAAATTTGTTGCTAAAGTATGTATTTAAAGAAGTATTGAGAGCCTTCCTTTTGATTTCCAATTATTTGCTTGCAATGCCCTATTGCATTGCACATGTCATTTAGTCATCTATTGTAAGTACAAAAACTATTTTGAAAAGGTTTTGCACATTTAAAATTGACTTAAAAAGATTCTTTTTTTTAAAAAAAAAAAAGCTCCAACTTTTCCTAGTGATGTTTAAATGTAAATTCTTGTTCAATTCTTGTTCCACAAAGTTCCATTGACAGTTTTCTATTCTTTTCTGCTTTTGAAGCAGATAAACATTTACCACTAGCTGGGTTGAATAATCGGAATGTATCCTGTAAAAAAAAAAAATTTTTAATGGGACATATGATATTTTAATTCATTTGATAACCTTAAGAATTTTAAAGAGTTCTTGTAAACCTAAAATGAACCTTTATTAGGACATTTTTAAAGAAATATTTTGATAAAATTATTTTTTTTATGCAGATACATAACATATTAAGTACAATTTTGTTTTAAAAAAAAAAAATGGAGGATCCCTGACTTCAGTATTGGCATTTAAAAAACTAAAAGTCAAATTTTCACCTTAAATTTTTTCTGTATCCAAACTTGTGCACCACCACCTGAATGACATTTCATCAAATAAGCCAAAGTAGAGTCTCTCTTTGTCTCTTTGCTTTCTAAACAGTAGCGAGTGTTCTGTATTTTAATCTGGTAATCGGATGTTAAAATTAAATTCTGAAGAAAAGAGGAAAAAAAGACGTTAACGTCTCAAGGTTATCATTCAAATCCTTATCCATAATAACAATAATAATAAATAGTAATAGTTTTATAATGATTGATATTTTTAAATGGTAGTTAATTTAATTGCAGTTATAGATTGGAAATCTAACATTACCAATGCTTTATCACAGTTTGATAAAATCAAAAGAGAATCCTTTTGAGGTGGATCAGTCTCTGCATGGACACAAAGACTGGATGAGAAATGAACGAGCTGGAAGGAAAAAAATGTTTAAGAATGTTTCCAAATCTTTAATTACAAATATTTAAAATACCCCACTGATTTCAATCTAGTTTTAACATATTTAAGTTCTTGTTTCTCTCCTTTATTCTTAACCAGTCATATTGAAAGTAAATTAATTTGAAAAAACACTTCATAGTCTTTATTTTAAACTGTATTAGGTCTTTTATTAATTAAAATAGGGACTATATAGTCCCACTAGTCATGAAATGTATGCTGATTAAATAATTCAGACAGTATATTGTAATGGTAGAGTTGGGAAAAGATCAGTTGGGAGAAAGCAGTGAGATGTATGCTCAGCAACAAAAATATCCTTTTTTTTTATAATTTGCCCTTATGTTTACTAACTGAACCATAGAAGATTACTACCAAAGTAGTAGAAAATATAAAACATATAGTAGTAGAACAATAGTAATAGTACATAGCAAAGGCATTTTAACGTTGATGTAATGAAACTCTAGCTCCAGCTGGAATAACCTGCCCAGTGTGCAGCCGAACATTCCGGGCTCACATAGGTCTCACCAGCCACATGAGGAGGCATAAAACCCCAGTGCAAAGCCCTCAGCCCCCTGGATGACAAAGTGGTCATCATCGAACCACGATGGACGAACTATATAATGAAACTCTAATCACTCTCAGTATATTAACACTATTAGGCATTATTCTTAGCTAAAGAAATGTGAGATAGTCACTATGGTAACTAGCATGCTACTAATGGATCAATATTAGGTCAAAGTAAAAAATGAGATAAACCTGAAAAAAAAGTTAACATTTAATGGTTGGATCAAACTCCAGAAGTATCAAACCTATTGAGTCAGTCCTCTGAGCTAATAAATACAGACTGATGTTTTTTTTTCTCTCTAAACTTTTATATCAAGATAATGAGAACATGTGAAATGGATTCAGAAAATGAATACCAAGTCAAGATCCTTTAGGTTTGAAACAACCCCCCTCAGAGCTTAACTTTCACTAATCCAAAGTCACCCTACACAATTTACTCCAACTATATGTAGTGATGGGAACTAAACTAATTTTTTTTAGTTAAACTAAAACTAAGTTTGAACTAAAAAAAAGTAATTAAACTTTTAGTTAATCACAAATTGAAAAAATTAGTTAAACTAAACTAAGAAACATTAGTTAAACTTTTACTAACTATTTTGACCTTTTTTAAGGACGCAACAGCCAAACATGAAAAATATAAAGCACAACCAATCTCTTTAGCAAAATGTAATAAACATTTATTTGTGCACATGAAAAAAGATTTAAATGTCTTTAATGGGATAGATGTAGATCTTAATAGAATCACTAGAATGATACTATTATAGAAAGAAATTAGAAGTAGCCTAATTGTCCATGTTCTAATATAAGTTACCTTTAGAAGTAGGCATAATGATAAAACTGCATGTTGACTCTCTAACTTAGATTCTAGAATATTCTAATATCTTCTACAAACGAAATGATCAGAAATATATTCTGGATCTAGAATTAGATCTAGCTACTAGACCTAGATCAAATAATTAATATTTTAATCTAAAAATAATCTTAAGAAATACTAGTTACTACTACTACTACTAGATTTAGATCTAAAATCTAGATAGTCTAACTCTAGATCTAGAGATTTTAGATTATTATAATTATGATTATAACTAGATATGAGTATTTAGATCTATATACTCTAGTAGATAATACTAGATCTAGATCTAATATAATATCTAGATAGTAGATATAAGTATAATTATAATAGAAGTAGATCTAGTTAATTTAGTATTAGATCTAGTATAGTGACGACTATTATAGTATTATAGTCATTATAGATCTATCATCTATGACTATGCATCTTAGTGTTAGGTCTTAGTATGATAAGTAATCTAGATATATCTAGATCTAATCTAGACTCTAATTCTAGAATAGTAGAATCTCTAAACTAATTGTCTAAATAGATCTATTCTAATAAAGTAAAGTAATATAGATTTCAATTAATAGATCTATATTATTGACTTATAATTTTAAATTTACATCTAGATCTAAGACTAAGACTACTAAGAGTTAGACTCTACTTAAGACTAAAATAATTAAATATAGACTATACTATAGATCTAATAGTAGCAATAGACTAATACTAATAGACTAGTCACTAGACTCTAACTCTAGATCTATCTAGTAAAAAGTTTTAAAATAAAAAGAGTCAACATTTCTTTTAGATCTATACTCTATAGTAAAGCAAAATTCTTTGCCTGCAGCTATACAGGAACACACTGGTGTTTAATTAATAAAAAGCAGCAAAATGTAGATCTATAGAAGCAAGGAATTATCAGGATTTATCAAGCAGCGAAACTTGCTAGAAATATAATAAACACGTTTTTTTTTCTCGCCTTTCAAATGCCTTGAATTGGCGGGAATAGCGACCATTATAGGGAAAAGGTCAAAAGGCTTTCTAGTGACCAGTGCACCATCTAATTTATTCTCTTCTCTATTATTCATTATATTTATTCTCCAAATTACATAGATCTGAATATTTATTGGTATGTGTGTTAAAAAAGTTTGTAAAATTTGTAATTAAACTTTTTAGTTTGTAACTAAAAAAAAATAATTAAACTAGGATTTTAACTAAACTTTTTTTTTTTAATTAAACTTTGGCCATAACTATTTTTTTTTAGTTAAACTAAAAGTTAGCAACTTTTTAGTTAACTTTTGCCCATCACTAACTATATGTTTAGATTTTGGCTAATAAGTAAATATTAGTGATGTGTGTTTGGGGGGGGGGGAGACATTTTGATAAGAATACCCTTCTATGGATTACACAACTTTAGAAAAGTCAAAAAGATCACAAAGAGCATTTTGTAAAGTTTCTCAAATAATTTTTTTTTTTAAAAGTCTTTTTTTTTCAGTTTAGCAAATATTATAAATTAAAGCAAAAACATATTTTTTAATCTGATCTCTCAAAATAAAAGAAAAAAGTAAATAGCTTAGTGAATGGATTTGACTCTTAAAATTCATTTCTTGATTCAACAAAATGATACAAAAGCATTGAATTGAAAGAATAAATAGCACCATCTTTGTTTTCTAAGATTAAGGATGAGTGCAGTGTTTCACATGGCCATGCAAAACCCAGTTACAACCTGCATATTTTCCTACACCTGAGGCAAACAAAGCTATTAATAAAGACTTTAATGAAGAACCAACACTACCTTAGCTATTGGTTCTTAAGAAAAAAATTGCAAACCTTTCCTTGCTCTACAATGATATCTTTCTTCATTTCTTTGCGATGAGCATATGCTCCAGGAACCTTAGCAGGTTCACCAGGAACAAGCTTAAAGAAACAAGAGAATGTAACAAGAAAAACATTAAAATACTTTTTTTAAAAGACAATACTTCCTTTATACAACTTATAGAGCGATTTTTTCTCACTTAATAACTAATGAATGTTAGATTTAAAAACTAGTTTACCCCCCCTCCGGGGAATGAATCCTTCAACAATCCTAAACCATCAATGTGTCAAATGCAATTTTACATACTTGTTCTGGGTGAATGTTTTCCAGGTACCAGCGAAATGATTTACAATTGAGCTTTTTTCTTAAAGCCAATCTAGCACTAACATCACCATAATCCATGGTATGAGCTGATGGGCGCAAGTCATAGAAATGTTTCTAAAATTGAAGAAGATAAAATTTATTTTAGTCATAATGAAAAGATGTTACTACTGCATTACTGTAAGTGTCTTTGATTATTAGCATAATAATGCATTAACAGATACTATATTATTTAATTTACATAGAAAAGACAATGACAATATTTTTAAAAAGATCTGAAATTTAAAATAAATACTTTATATTCATCCAGCCAGACTTCTGCCACACGGGCAGCATTTCTTGTAGCAGTGTCTTCACCAGTAGGTGATGCATATGGACGAAACTGTCTAAAGACATGGCCCACTCTTGAGCATGGTACAATTTCTAGTGTCCCACCACATTGCCAGATCTAAATTCAAACAATATTTTTAAAAATATATTAGCTTTTTTGTGTTGTTTTTTTTGTGCAATCAAAATTTGAATACTTTTCCTTTTGTAATGAAGTAGATATAACTTAATATATATGAGAAATATATTGATAAATTTTTTACATTTTAATTGATCAATTCAAAGAAGTGAAAACCAATATTTGTTTGTCCATGTAAGCAGTATATACTACTGTAGACTATTATTTAGTCTAGAGAAAGTAAATGAATATTACTTCATTTAATTGTCCAATTAATTTTAAAAAAAAAAATTCTTCTTCATTCTCATTCATATGTTTGAGGGATCAGACTAGTAGTCCTATATTTGCAATGAATTGCATAATGGTTTGCAGATTTGGAAGCTCTCCATATAGTTTTTGTTCTATAGGGGGGTTTTGGGGCCAGTGTCTTGTTGAAGGAAATGGTCAGCATTCTCTGTTGATGCTCAACAAGGGCAAATCTCAATAGTCCTTATTTTTAGCTTCCAGAACATGTCTCATTTTGTTGTGTCTGGTTCTGAGACGAAATAAATGTTAGTCATGTGAGGAGAGCTCATTTTTCTTGAAATTTGGGTGAAAGCTGGTTCAACTTTTATTTATTCTATTCTCTTTTTTTTTTAATTTTTTCTGGGAAGAGGGGATTTTTAATTTTTTAAGTTATTCTCCCATCTTTGGCCAATATGCCTGCTTTTTCATTTCCTTCTATTTCAATGTGTGCTGGGATTTTAGATTATAATTGATGGCACATAGGCTCTAGATAAGAATTGTTGTGTCTTTCTGCTAGCTAATTATTCCTTTTAACTAGCATAAAGAGAATCCTGTAAGTATTTAACACAAGCATAAAGCAAGGTCATTGAAAATGTCTGTATTATACATTTAAACAATCTAAAACACTGTATCCCATTTTTCTTACTAGTCATAAACAATATTAACTTTTGAACCCATAGTTTATAAAATTTCAGGTCTGTAGCATAAGGAAAATAATTGTTCATATTTAATGGAATGAGGGATTGGTGGAAAGACTGCAGTGTGAATCCTCTAAATGAGGCAGGTTACCCTCCTTGAAAAAAAAAAGGCAATAAAGAAAGCATCTTTTTTCAAGAATTCAGTATTTTCTGGTAATTTCAAATGCTTAGGGCTTTCTTTTCTTCTCTGCAGCCTCAATTTCCCATCACTAAATTGAGATCTGATATATCTTAAAGCATTATATTATTAGGAGTAAGTTATAAGTTGGTAAGTTTAGATAAATTGAGAAGAAAAAAAACAAATATAATAAGTGTTTAACCCTCCTTTAGCTAATAACAAACATAACTTAACTATTTTGGTACCTATTTTATTTGACGAGCTCAATTATAAAAGTTTAAGAGCTTAAAAATAGCAAGATATTCAATAAAAGCAGACTAGATATAATGGTCACTGACTATTATAAAGAAACATACCCTAAATGAAATCTCCATATTTTCACCTCCCCAAATGTCCATCAAGGAATCATATTCTCCTAGTTCATAGAAGTAGCTTCTGTCCATTGCAAATAAACCACCTGGCATAGTTGGTGAACTGTAAAATACATCAATAAAATATGATAAAAACTAACACAAACTTTCAATGATTATAATTATATACTTATACTAGATTTATGGAAGGAATTTGTGTAATTAATTTAACACATTTTTTAACCTTAAAAATAAAAAAATAAATTACGGAAATGGATTTGCTTCTTTTTCAACCTCCTTGGCAACATCAAGTGGAAGTGTTTCCCAATTATGCAGCAATGACCATGTGAAACCTCCCCTCATAATGTCAGCCCTGCGATATGTAAAGGTTTCAGCTTCTATGGTATCAACAACAGGAACAACCACTGTCTTTCTATTAGCAGCTATTCTATCGAGTAAGGGTTCAAGCCAAGTGTTGCCAGCCTCTATATGACTGTCAAGAAATACAAGCACCTTGAAAACAGAATATGATTTACACTTTACTTACATACATTTTTTTTATTTTGCTGTTGTTCTTAAAGTTGCTTAATTGAAGGAAAAAAATGATTCTCATTGTTTAAGATAAAAAAAAAAAAAAAGTAAAAGGATAAAAATATAGGAGATACATAGTTTGAAAAAATATATTTCAGAACAATAATTCTTGGAAATGCTTGTATCCATGAAAGTTAATAGTTGACATTTATCAGAACTGGTCAACTATACAAGATAATATGAAATAATAATTAACTCAACTAGGAACTGCTGTGAACTGGATCAACATTAGTGCCTCTTAAACAATCTCTCCCACCTGAATGTATCATCTATAAAAGTCTGATTTTATAAGTCTCCATCTATTGGTGATTGTATATGAGAAAATCATTTTTCTATATTGTTATTTATTTCTTTTTTAAATACATACATCACCAGTGGCATATTTAGCACCTTCCATTCTGGCACGTATTAAACCTAGACGCTCTTTACTCCTAATAAGTTTTACTTTACTAAAATTCTGTGTGATGTAATCTTCCAAAGCTTTACCAAGATGTTCTGTTAGAAACAAAAAATTAGACATAATCCTAAAAAAACAAGAAAAATATTAAAAATACTTTTTAAAAAATGAAGCTTATATTAAGTGTAGTTGTATCAATTAGTTTGGATCAGTCATTTAATTACATTTGTAATAGATCTAAAGTAACAATAATAAACTGTGTGATTACAAATATTTTTACCAATTGTTTTTGTTTAGTGCAATTTTATGCTTTTAGCTTTCTCAATGCGCTTTGATCCTTCACTTGCTAGTTGGGAAAGGGGTTTGGAAGAAAGAAGGGGGTATCTGGGTGAATATTACTGTGATCACTTTTTAAATGCATTTGTTAAAAAAAAAAGTTCAACAACCTGAATTCCAACAGAAGGCTAAAGCCTCCCCAAGCCAATACACTAACCACTGTGTCAGGGTAGTGCTTATGAAAATAGCAGGTTTTATAGTTATCTATTGTTTTCTCTCTACTATGTATAAAGGGGACTAATTCAACTTATACCACCACATCAGCCAAGAACAATTTCTTTCCCTTGTTTGAGATACCAAATAAAAAAATTAATGACCAATAGTTAATTAACTAATTGGTAAATTTTTTTTAAAATCTTGTTTTGTGCGAAATTTCAGCTTGATCCGAGATTGGATGTGGGAGAAATAATGTGTACAAATACAAACTTTTTACCAGACAGACAAACAGATAGACAGAGTGAGTTGATATAAGCTTTGTAAAAATACATGCAAAACTTAATAATCGTAATCTATTAGGATGGCCACAAAACTAACCTAGAGAACTGTTGTCATCAATCAGAATAATCTCCTTCAGCAAATTTTCTGGAGTTTGTTTCAGAATGCTGTGTATGCTGCGTAGTAGCGTGGACCATGCTTCATTATAAAAACACATGATTATACTTGCAATAGGTAAAACATCAGAATAATCTTTGTCCATACACCTGCAATAATGTATAGAAATAATATTATGAAATAAAAAGATATTAAAGTTTCAAAGAGAATAAAAAAAAATGTTTTTCTAAATGTACAAAATCAAGTCAATTGTAAGTGCATGGCAAGCTGTCAATCTTGAGTTCTCAAGTTCAAATGTTCATGAACGTATGACTTATAGAACTTCTTGGAGGTCATCCATATCAAAACTTTATTAAATAGCTAAGTTTTGTTAGTGAAAAAGTGGTTAGTGCACAGATAATTCCCATATTGGTTTGAACACATTCCAAACTATGAAATCTTTAATAAGTCATAGAATGACAGTATCACTACCATAGCAAGCAAAAATCTGTTAAATATTTGGGAAAGGAAAATCCTTAGAAAAATATTTAGAACTATACAAGATGAAACAAGATGGAGGGCATGAACTTATCAGAAAATATAACAATTATAAGAAGACTCAACTATAGTGACAGAGATAAAAAAACAACAAATTATGTTGGAATGTCACCTTGAAAGAATGTCAGAACCTTAATGACTTTTGCTGTGATTTAGACTTATAAGGGCATTTTCACAAATAGAAGTAAATATATAAATATATAATTTTAGATTTATCTGATGTACTGAATATTAAAGTATTGATAGTTACTTATTTATACAAAGCATATACTATTTTTGTTGCATTTTTTTAGCACTGCAGAATCTCTAAGCTCTTCTACTTATAACTAGATGGAATTTTTAGTTGTAAGTCAAATATGTCAAAATAGCGTTATTGATTAGTTTAAACTATTTGTTTATTTTAAAGGCTCTACCAATTTTCTTTGTTGTGTTCTTACATTTTTCTTTAAGTTTCATTTAATCAACCTCATAGTTCTCAATAACTTTTTTTTTCAATCTCTCTCTTACTGTTATAGTTTAAACATGTTTTTAGAAATGTAAATCAAATCTAAATAAAAAAATAAACAAAATGTAAATAAAGATTACCATAATTTAATTAAGAATATCTCCTATAAGACAGATCATGTCAGTAAACCATGCTCTTATGATAAATGTACTATTATAAAGCCAACAGCTTCTTCATACACAAAATTAAACTATGTATTTCCTAATATAATTTGTGCACTACTAATGAGAATAAAGACATGATTAGAAAAAAAGAGCAGCAGAGATGAAGAAACAGCAATTGAAATATTGTTTATTTCATTGTACTAAAAGTAAAAATGGAACTTGAGAACATTATAAAATAAAGATTTTGAACACTGTGTGACCAGGAAGACTTGCAGTGTAATTATTGCTGTCTGTATTATCATGAGTTTTATGATTAAAACATCAATCATGCTAGAAAACTTGTGAATAAATAATTTTTACCTGCATTTAATCTATTTAAACATTTATAAAATCTCTCAAGTCGAGTTGCTGTGAAAAATTATAGGATTAAATAATAAATCATGTATATTATTACATATCTTGCAAGCTTGATCTGACTAGATTTTGTTAGATTAGAATAACCAAGCATAAAGTTCATGAAAGTTAAAAGAAAATTGCAGTGACTAAAAAAAATAATATTGATATAATATCGAGAAACAAGAAAGTCTATGTCAAGATGCAAGCTTTTTGTAATCACTAACCAGAAAAACTTAGTGAAGAATATTGAGAATAGGCCATTATCTGTAAAGAACATTAAAATTATCTGCAATATTTTGTAATGACATTAATAAAAAAAAAAAAAAAACTTAGTAGGCATAGAAAAAAGAGTAATAAAAATTAGTCACAAAAAACAACAGAACAAATTGGTTTAGTAAAAAGGGTTATCAGTATAGGTAATAGCTATTTTCCTGAAAACCTATTACAAAGATATCAAAATCATACTTAGAATTATTATGATCAGAAATGTGTAACACAATAACTAAAACTTTCAAATTTCTGTAAGGACAAATATTAAATGTCAAAGATTGAGAACATTATACTTTGTGAGAGTAAAATTAGTGCAGAAATATCAATTGTTTAACATATGTCAGAATTACTGATCAAATAAACAAAAATGTAATTTATTTCAAAAGTATTTTGCTTCCTATATTGATATTTCAAAATACATACAGGTACTAAAGCAGACACTTCATATTTCAAATCCTATCATCTAGAAAACAATAAAAAGACAACTCCTTTGTTCTGATCTGGTAGAGCTGTGTGCAATGGGAGCAAAATATCCTTATAAATTTCACATCTGAAGATCATAAGAGTTAGTAGATGTGTCAGGGATTTTATAAGAGACTTTTTTTTAGTTATTAGTAATACGGATCTATTGCTAAACCAACAAGTGATAGTAGATGTAATTATATTACTTTGAAGTAAAGTAGAAAAAAAAATTAAAGCATTGAATTTCTGAAGTATTAAAATGTTTGTATATTCTTTTGTGGAAACTTTATAAGAGATATGACCATGATTGCTTGTTATTTAACACCTAAATGGTTCTTTCTACATTTTGGCCTTTTTTTTTTTAAGATCTACAAGGAAATTTTTCTTTTCTTCTATTAGTAATTTTTTTTTCCTGGATGTTTACTGTTACATACTTGTTTACACGTCATTATGGATTGTTTTGTGGCTTCCAATACATTTTACCAAACTATTTATTAAAGTAACAGAGCATAGCTTGTTGCTGGTACTATTATAATATCTGACATTTTATATGGTTGATGCATTAGTTAAATGAAACACTAAAAATAGTAAACAGCTGTTCAGCACTAAATTTTTCAGTACCCCCAATTGCTATAAATGAAAACCTCAATGATTTATAACCTTTGCTCATGCTGAATAAGTAGATATATAAAGATAGAAGAGAAATATCCAAAGACAAAATCTAACACAGTAAATAAGAAGTTAATCCTAACTGGTCATTTTAAATCATTTGCAAACTTTGGGTACCTGACAATAATTGAGGAAAAGTAAAGGTGTTCGGTCATTGTGCTGGCCCCATGACATCCTTATTAATCATGGACCACAGAACAGATGACCTTTTACATCATATGCCACATATATCACAAGGGTCTGAAAAGGGAACTTTCCTTTTTTAAAGTTTTCAATTATTCTTTATCTTCTAGATAAAAATATAATTTTTTTTATACTGATAAAAAATTGCAAGGTGGGAAGATTGAGTAAGGGAGGCAACCAATAAACATAAAATGTGACTATTCTAGTTTCGCCTGTGGATGCATATACAGTGTAAAAATAATGTTTTATTTTTCCGTTAATACAATTTAGTGGCAATGAAGACTTACGCTGTATGTCTGACATCAGGAACTTCACGCAACAAACCAACCTTTTCACTTGCAAATTCATTGAATCCATGTTGAGTAAAACCTACAAGAAGAAAAAAATAATAGTACATCTAATCGGATTATAATGTTATGGTCTTTGCCTTCTTTTTATGTAGTTTTTTTTAGAATGAATGAATTGTGCTGTTGTACCTGCTAACTTCTTTTGCTCTTCATCCTTAGTTTTCAACATACAGAGATCATATTGATTCATCTCAGAATATTCAGGTAGTGATGGTTCTGTCAGAGTGAATACTACATTTTTGCTTTTTCCACAAAATGAAAGGATATAATGTGAATGAGGCACTTTGCATAACAAGATATCAAGGAATTCCAAATTTAGTCCACATAAAGCAATGACAGCACACAAAAGTGGCACAGATAATGTCAAGCAAAACAGTTTTGATGCCATTTTATTATGAGCATAAGTTCTTTTGATGCTTTCTTGACATCAAAGTGAATAATATTTCAACATTAACACTAATTCCTGTGGTAGTATAAATAAAGTATGAAGTTAAATATATATATATATATTGAAAACTATTTTATAAACCTACATTAATCATATAGTTAAGTGATTAATCTATACACATACATTAAATATATACACAAAATGCTGGCTTTCAAATGAATTTAGTTTCACTATTTATAATAACTATGTCAGTAAAAAAAAAAAAAAAAACTAAAAATAGTAATTCATTCCATCAGGAGTCTATGTGGCACTTGTACATTTAGCTTACAAAAAATGTGCCATTTAATCTGAGAGATAACAAGTGCAGCACCAGATAAGAAAGTATTTCATTTTAACAATTGTATTCAATTAAAACATAGTTTAAAAAAAAAACAACTACTTGACACATACAACATTATAGATTAATCAAGGGTATGCACATGTTCTGTATCTCAGGACTATTTATTTTACCATATTTGAAGTCTGCTTTAAATTTCATATTAGAATATCTACTTCTGTGCATTAGTAGCAGAGTGCAGTGGCCCCCAACTTATGTAGCTCTTAAAGTTCTTAGGCTAGTAATAATAATAGAATACTGCCTTCAGAAGAAATACATTTGGAATAATTAGTATATTTGAACAATCTAGGGGACCTGGGCCTGGCCAGGGAAGGGGGGGGGATTGGTGACTGTAGTTTTGCAACAAATTCCTTAAGCATAGCTTGAGGTTAAAACCCCCTCTAATAAAAAACTAAAGCAAAACTGCAATCACCAATTTCCGTTAGCATAACCAATAACCAAGAGGGGTTTTGAGATAACCCCCTTCTTATCCAATAAAAACAAAAGCAACACTACAGCCACTAAATTCCTTGAACATAGCTAAGTGGTTTTTGAGGTAACCTTTCACTTTCCCCTGAAAAAAATATTAACTAAATAAAAACTACATAAGACAGCAGAAAGGGGAGTTTAAGGTTCAACCCCTTCCCAATTAAAGTAACTGGGCTACATTAATATAATAAATTTACAATAAATTCAAGCAACAGTCCAAGAAAAACTAAACCAGAATATTGTCACCAAATTCTAAAAGTGGTTGAGGTTAAGCTCTTCCTCACAAATAAAAAAAACTAAAGTATGGCAAAACTATAGTTACCACATGCACCTAGCGATAGGGCATTTCTAGATTCACCCCACACACACACACAGACAAATTCTCACTTTGATTTGTTTTCCTACCAGTTGCTGGAATCCATTATCAAAGTACATCTACAAGAATTCAAGCTACAACCTTAAAAAACTAAAGCAAACCACAATGCCAATAAAACATTTCACATATTGATGTTTTTCTAACAGTTGCTGGGCTCCATTAATAAATTACAGAGAATAGCAGATTAGATATTTGACCTCTAATTTTTTGTTAGAATAATAATAAATTATCTTCATTTTTGAAGAAATGTATGTTATAGATAAGATGAGATAGCAGGATAATTAAAAAGTGCTATTGAAAATGTAATTTTCCCATTGCCAGTATCATGCTCAAAATAGGTTTTTGTCTTATGCTTTCTAAAAGTGAACAATCCCATTTGTAAAATTAAAAACATGAAAACCTTTATCATAAAATTAAATCATTTAAAAAAGAAGAATTAACAAGTTTTGTATATAGTATACATTTACAAAGTATATTGCTCAAAGAGCTGTTAAGTGAAAAAGGAAATTATCAATTTTTTAAAAATCTTTTTTAACATGTATATAATTTTATTTATTGTCAAATGAATGTAATATAAAGAAAATTATGTTAGTTCTTAGGTACAATGGCTATTTACAGTCTTCAAAAGGTGTACATTGTTGTTTTCAAGCACTCAATATGTACATTTGTACAACTACATAGATACATTTTTTAAAAGCAAGATTTAATATGCATTTTACGTTACTTAATAGCTTTTTGTGATCTGAAACTAATAACTAATTGGTCCATCTATCTGTCTACAAGAAAATCTCGGCATGCTACCCTGCCTCATAGAGGCACCTAGGTGGAGTTCCCAGACAAAAAAGCATGGAAAAAATATTTTTCAGTTATTTTTCAAGAACAATATTAGATACAGTATCGTAAAATATAGAGCCAATATTTTTTATTTTGATGTTTTCATTATTTTTTCAGTCATTTTGCAGGAACATTTTAGATACCTTTAAATATAATATGCAAACATTATGCAAGAATTATAATAAGTTAAAATGAATAATTTCAAAATATATCATCTATTTACATTCCAAAAGTGCACTTAAAAAACATGCAAAGATACTTTCATACTTGTCAAATCTATACATAAAAAAAATCACGAAGTTATCAGTGGCTTGTTTCCATAAATTGGCAATATAGCTGCAACATGTCTGTCAAGTTAGGGGTAATTTGTCTTGCTTGCAGCTTGACTTTTTTTCTCCAGCATTGTACCTCAGAATCTTGTTCTCAGTGTTCTCCTGGTCTCTGATGAAGTGAGAGATTAACTTTTAGACATTGGGGTGATGACCATCAAAAGACATCTGAAAGGCATGGGGCCATCCCTCCACAGAATTGTTTGTTCATGGTAGATAGTCCTCTATTCAATCTCTAGCATTCCATAATGGTATCAGAAATCTTGTAGTCACTCTAAGGTTTTGTCTCTGGCGACCAATATAGTTATCCTCCCAATAGTCCTCCAAATTCCCTACAACATCTGGCCGAGCATCATTTAGTTCTTCAGATGCAGTATTTACAGATAAGAAATGTGATCACCAGCTTAACTAATCCTGACACACCTAAGTTTGTCAATATTGCGGCAAGAGACACACTGGTTTAATGAGAGACGCACTGGTTTAATGAAAGAGAGATGATGCAGATAATCTGATTACATTATACTACACATGTGTAACTCACACATCATCATATACCTAACCCTTGAACATATATCTATATATTATTTTTAAAAGAAAACAATTTTTTATGCAGTTTAAGTTATAAAGTATTTGATAATTTGGATTTTATGCGAGTAAAAAATGCGTTAACCGTGGAAAAAAAAAAAGATTCATATGAGTATTTTAGTTCTAATTATAGCTTATATTTTTAGGGCTAAATTTTTCATATGCAGAGTAATTATTTTAGATCTTGATCTATTTCCAGATTTATTAATTAGATACCAATAAAATTATTAATTATTTATTACGTTTACGTTTTTATTTAGGTTCTGTTATGCCACACCCCCGTATTATTCCAAAAATTAAAATATAAACTAGTAAATTACAGTGATCAAATTACAGCAATCAATTTAATCAAGAAAATCTATGCTTGGAGTGAACAATATAAGATATGTTTGTGTGTGTGTAGTCAGGGACAAAATCACCGCAGGCCAGCGCTAGACGGGTGTATCAACCAGAATGGTTGAGTGACAATCTGTCAGTTTCTGGGACCAGTGATGACCCTATATAAAAAGCGAAGCCGGTTCACTACACGGCTTGGCTTGGTTCAGTTCTGTGCGGTTCTGTACAACGCATTACGACGGTTCGTTGCAGAGTATAGCCAAGACATCTCGCAAGTATAAGGCGACATATTGATCTGAGGTCAAGACAGACACAACAATCCCAGTGTGTGATGTCAGTCCTGAACAGTAAAACCTAGTGTACGTACGGGACGAAGCAGAGAGGCCAGCATAGTTTGATACAGTGGTACAAAAGTTTATACGGTGGTACGGTTATATATAGTGAAATATTTGTACAGTCAGTGTATTGTACGGTTATATACAGTGAAATATTTGTACAGTCAGTGTATTGTCATGTTTGTAATGTTATTGCAGTGCCTTGAGCCTACATTTTGTTTGTTAACAGCGCTTTATAAATAAAATTATTATTATTAAATTATTATTATTACGTATTGCCAATTTTACAGTATTGGCTGCAGAGGGGGCCTTTGCAATGTAATATGCGGGGCCCTGAGCTGTAAGGGAAGACTATATCTATTGTGCTACGTCACGCTAATGGGATCGTCCGCCTCTAACAATGAAGGCCTTATTTTTGTTACAAAACATACTATCTTACCTTTTTTTTTTTGGCAAGGTACTGAACGATCACTAGAATTCTTGCTAAGACTGCGCGCTAATGCAGTTTTTCTTGTCTAATTTGTTCAAGCTTCAAGTTATCGATTGCGCTACCATTGGACATTCTCATAGCATAATCCAACCACATGGATACATACTTATAATTTAAGATGGATGACTGCAAGGTTAAGCGGAAATCGCTCTGGACTGTTGTTCGGTCATCTCAATGGTCATGAGTTCATACCCTGCCCGCTGCCAACCCCTGTTGTCCTGCAGGAGATTCGGACTAGGAAGTAGATTATTATTATTGCGTTTCATTTTGGTGGACAAGGACACTCCGGACTCGCGTTCGGCCCCTGTCATTTTCCTTTGATCTACCAGGCTAACCGTGCGGGACACGCTATTTATGCAACAGCTCCTTGAAGGATGGCTGCTGGATGTTGACAGATCGCTGTAGGAACTTTTTTGCATCCCTGCATCCAACCACCCACAGCTAAAATACCAAACAAAAGCAACCAACATATCAACCAACCACCCATCCATACAACCTACCAACAACAACCAACTATCCATACAACCACAACCAACCACAAGCAATCATACAAAAATTATCCATCTAGCCAACCAATCACAACCAACATAAAAGCCAACCATCACCATCCATCCAAACAACTAACCAGCCAACCACAACCAACATATAAACCAACCCCCTAAACTTTCACCAACCAGCTAACCATTACCAATCATCAATCTATCCAGCCAATCAACAACAAATAACCATCCACAACCACCAAACCATCACCAACTATCCCTCCATCCAACCAACCACACCCAACCTAACAACCACAACCAACATATCAACTAACAGCCAACCACCCATCAATACAGCCAACCAACAACAACAAACTATCCATCCAACCACAACCAACCATACCAAAATTATCCATCTAGCCAACCAACCACAACCAACATGCAAGCCAACCACCACCATCCATCCAACCAACCAACCAAAATTAACCAGCCAACCAACCAACTTAAACCATTATACATCTTACCAACCAACCAGCCAATCATCACCATCCATACAACCAACCAAAGCCAAAATACCAACCAACCACAACCAACATATCAATCAACCCCCCCATCCAACTAACAGCCAACTACCCATCCATACAGTCAACCGACAACAACCAACTATCCATCCAACCACAACCAACCACAAGCAATCATACAAAAATTATCCATCTCTAGCCAACCAACCACAACCAACATGCCGGCCAACCACCACCATCCATCCAACCAACCACAACTAACCAGCCAACCAATCAACAAAACAATTATCCATCTTACCAACCAGCCAACCATCACCATCCATCCAACCAACGAAAGCCAAAATACCAACCAACCACAACCAACATATCAACCAATCCCACAAACCTTCACCAACCAGATAACCATTACCAACCATCAATCTATCCTGCCAATCAGCAACAACTAATCAACCACAACCATCACCAACCATCCATCCAACCAACATAACAAACAACCACAGTCAACATATATCAATTAACAGAATCCATAAAGCCAACCAACAACAATCAACTATCCATCCAACCACAAGCAATCATACAAAAATTATCTATTTAGTTAATTTAGCCAACCAACAACAACTCCACAACCAACATACCAGCCAAACAATCATGAAACATCATCATCCATCCAACTAACTCTAACCAACTATCATTCAACTATACTATGAACCATAATCTAAATATTACATCAAATTCAAAGTATCATATTATTCATAATCATATCATCATCATGAATGACCAGAATGATCATGATTATACATGAAAAAGACATGATTGATTATTCATGCCATCATTTATAGAATAATATAATTATATAATTGATATAATGAATTATTATTATAATGATACTCTGAGTCTCCATCTAACTAATCGTCTAGATTGCCCTAAACAGATCCAGATCTAGAATATAGATTTAGGTCTAGAATAACATAGGTCTAGATATAGATCTATCTAGATATCTATCATCTAGACTAGATTTATTCTATAGATTCTAGATCTAGAATCTAGATCTAGAATTCTAGATCTAGATCTACGTCGTCTACGGACTACTGCAAGAAAATTGCCAAACTTGTTTTCAACGATAATTTGTTACTGCTAGAATCTATTGTATAGTAGAGGCTATAGCACAAACCTATATATATTTTATCAAATCTAGATCTATAGATAAGAGTTTTGTCAGTGGTTCAGAATTTTGAAAGCTTTTACTGTCTTACTCTTGACTCTAATGAAGTTATGTTCAGAACGTAAACAACAACTAAATAAGTTCAATAACAAAAAATCTAGAACTAATGTTACCTTACTTATAGGGGGCATAGTCACTCATGACTCATAGTCATACTCATAGTGATAGTGGTAATAGAATCTAGATCTAGTTTTAGAATTTAGATGGCACTACGACGGACTACGTGACTACTACTAGACTCTAGTCACTACTAAGACTAGCTGCTGACTAGCATCACAATGAAATGTGACAATCAATGATCATCATCATGAATCAATCAATGAATTATTGTTTGTATTATTATATGATTATGAATCATTCACAACAATGATGAATGATTTCAATGATCTATCTGAATCTATGGTAAATAATGATTCGTATACTCAGGCAACCCATTCCATGCTCTAATAGCATTGAATTCTATAACAATAATTACTCAAAATAGAATCCATGGACTATCTAGACAACCTAAGTTTAGATCAAATCATTAAAAAGCCAACTAGATTAAACAACACATTAGATCTCTTCTTAACCAACAGACCTGGATTAGTAGTTGATTATAATATTATCCCTGGTCTATCAGACCATGAGTCTCATGAGATCATAAAAATACACAGTCAGATAAAAGCAGTAGCCAATACAAAACCCAAAAGAAAAATCTTACTCTGGAATAAATGTAACCTAACACAACTACACCAATTTGCATTAAACTTTCAACAAACATTCTTATTAGAAAAAGACATTAACCAACCAGTCGATGACCTCTGGAATTTCATTAAAAACCATCTTAAAAGCATTATAGAAAATCATATACCAACTAAATACACATCAAACAAAATAAATAAATGCTGGTTTAATAATAGACTAAAGAAGCTTTGTAAACAGAAGGAAAACCTATATAGAAAATTTAAAGAAACTAATGCAGAAAGAGTTTACAAAAAGTATATAAAAATTAAACACTTAACCCAAAAAGTAAGCAGACAGCTGCAGAGTGAATACATAAACAATGTAATATCTAAAGACAACAACAAAAACCTATGGTCATACATTAAGTCTAAGAAAATGGAAACAACAGGCGTAGCGCCATTAAAAGATGAACATAACATAATACATAATGATAATGAAACTAAAGCAAACATTCTAAACAAATACTTTGCATCAGCATTCTCAGCCCCAGGAGACAAAGACATATTACTGAATTTGAACCAAGTAGACAACATAGAAGATATAGTAGTACAAGAAAATGGAATTCAAAATCTATTAGCCAACACCAAACCAAATAAAGCTTCTGGACCTGATGGTATTCCAGCTAGATTACTCAAAGAACTAAGTAATGAGCTAGCCCCAGTGTTCAAAATACTCTTTCAGGCTTCACTTAACCAGGGCAGAGTACCAAAGGACTGGAAAGAAGCTAATGTCACCCCCCTATTTAAAAAAGGAGAAAAATCTGACCCAGGAAACTACAGACCAGTATCACTTACCAGCATCACATGTAAAATCCTAGAACACATAATATGTAGCAACATCATAAACCACTTAGACAAACATAGTGTCCTCACACCATACCAACATGGCTTTAGGAAATATAGATCATGTGAAACACAACTAATAGGACTAATTGATGATTTTTCAAAAGGTTTAGATAATAGTGAACAAATAGATGCTATCTTACTAGATTTTTCTAAGGCTTTTGACAAAGTTCACCACCATAGTTTGCTTAAAAAATTAAAATATTTCGGCATTAATGGTCCACTGCATCAGTGGATTAAAGACTTTCTGATAGGGAGAGAACAAACTGTAATAATAAATGGCTCTAAATCAACACCGATAACAGTAAACTCAGGTGTACCTCAAGGAACAGTCTTGGGTCGACAACTATTTTTAATTTACATAAATGATTTACCAAATTGCATTACTTCAGGAACAAAAGTCAGATTATTTGCAGACGATTGCATAATATATAGAACAATAAAAACAACACAAGACACAGATATTTTACAAAGAGAATTAGATGAATTACAGAAATGGGAATCAAATTGGAGCATGTCTTTCCACCCAGAAAAATGTCAGTTGTTAAGAGTAACAAAAAAACTAAAACAAATTAATTCCACTTATCTTATTCATGGCAAACCAGTAACACAGACTAAAAACGCAAAATACCTAGGTGTTATAATAAATGAAAAACTGTCATGGAATCCACATATTGATGAAACTACAAAAAAATCAAACAAAGCATTAGGATTTATTAAAAGAAATTTCTATAAATCAAATAAGAACATAAAACTAAAATGTTATTTAACCTTGGTTAGGCCAATAATAGAATATGCATCCTCTGTTTGGGACCCCTCAACTCAAGAAAACATTAAGAAACTAGAACAGACACAAAATAGAGCAGTGCGATTCATAACAAATGAATATTCACATTTGACTAGAGTAACACCTTTAGTAAAATCACTAAATTTAGAAAGCCTTCAGGACAGAAGGCTCAAAAGTAAAGTAGCAATAATACATAAAACACTGAACCATAATCTTCAAATACAAAAACAAAATTTAATAAAATACTCTGAAAGACACAAAGATAAAGGCACATTCCTCGTCCCATATGCTAGGACAAATTTGTACAAATACTCCTTCTTCCCTAGTGCTATTAAAGCATGGAATGGGTTGCCTGAGCTAGCCAGGAAAACCAGTGACTTGGCAGAATTTAAGTCATTGGTTAATATGCATGACTAAATGCATGACGCGTAGGACGTAATCATCTTCTTTTTTGAAGTAACGTCTGTATTATATAAGATAAGATACTCAAAGAACTAAGTTAGAGCTAGCCCCAGTGTTCAAAATACTCTTTCAGGCTTCACTTAACCAGGGCAGAGTACCAAAGGACTGGAAAGAAGCTAATGTCACCCCCCTATTTAAAAAAGGAGAAAAATCTGACCCAGGAAACTACAGACCAGTATCACTTACCAGCATCACATGTAAAATCCTAGAACACATAATATGTAGCAACATCATAAACCACTTAGACAAACATAATGTCCTCACACCATACCAACATGGCTTTAGGAAATATAGATCATGTGAAACACAACTAATAGGACTAATTGATGATTTTTCAAAAGGTTTAGATAATAGTGAACAAATAGATGCTATCTTACTAGATTTTTCTAAGGCTTTTGACAAAGTTCACCACCATGGTTTGCTTAAAAAATTAAAATATTTCGGCATTAATGGTCCACTGCATCAGTGGATTAAAGATTTTCTGATAGGGAGAAAACAAACTGTAATAATAAATGGCTCTAAATCAACACCGATAACAGTAAACTCAGGTGTACCTCAAGGAACAGTCTTGGGTCCACTACTATTTTTAATTTACATAAATGATTTACCAAATTGCATTACTTCAGGAACAAAAGTCAGATTATTTGCAGACGATTGCATAATATATAGAACAATAAAAACAACACAAGACACAGATATTTTACAAAGAGAATTAGATGAATTACAGAAATGGGAATCAAATTGGAGCATGTCTTTCCACCCAGAAAAATGTCAGTTGTTAAGAGTAACAAAAAAACTAAAACAAATTAATTCCACTTATCTTATTCATGGCAAACCAGTAACACAGACTAAAAACGCAAAATACCTAGGTGTTATAATAAATGAAAAACTGTCATGGAATCCACATATTGATGAAACTACAAAAAAATCAAACAAAGCATTAGGATTTATTAAAAGAAATTTCTATAAATCAAATAAGAACATAAAACTAAAATGTTATTTAACCTTGGTTAGGCCAATAATAGAATATGCATCCTCTGTTTGGGACCCCTCAACTCAAGAAAACATTAAGAAACTAGAACAGACACAAAATAGAGCAGTGCGATTCATAACAAATGAATATTCACATTTGACTAGAGTAACACCTTTAGTAAAATCACTAAATTTAGAAAGCCTTCAGGACAGAAGGCTCAAAAGTAAAGTAGCAATAATACATAAAACACTGAACCATAATCTTCAAATACAAAAACAAAATTTAATAAAATACTCTGAAAGACACAAAGATAAAGGCACATTCCTCGTCCCATATGCTAGGACAAATTTGTACAAATACTCCTTCTTCCCTAGTGCTATTAGAGCATGGAATGGGTTGCCTGAGCTAGCCAGGAAAACCAGTGACTTGGCAGAATTTAAGTCATTGGTTAATATGCATGACTAAATGCATGACGCGTAGGACGTAATCATCTTCTTTTTTGAAGTAACGTCTGTATTATATAAGATAAGATACTCAAAGAACTAAGTTAGAGCTAGCCCCAGTGTTCAAAATACTCTTTCAGGCTTCACTTAACCAGGGCAGAGTACCAAAGGACTGGAAAGAAGCTAATGTCACCCCCCTATTTAAAAAAGGAGAAAAATCTGACCCAGGAAACTACAGACCAGTATCACTTACCAGCATCACATGTAAAATCCTAGAACACATAATATGTAGCAACATCATAAACCACTTAGACAAACATAATGTCCTCACACCATACCAACATGGCTTTAGGAAATATAGATCATGTGAAACACAACTAATAGGACTAATTGATGATTTTTCAAAAGGTTTAGATAATAGTGAACAAATAGATGCTATCTTACTAGATTTTTCTAAGGCTTTTGACAAAGTTCACCACCATGGTTTGCTTAAAAAATTAAAATATTTCGGCATTAATGGTCCACTGCATCAGTGGATTAAAGATTTTCTGATAGGGAGAAAACAAACTGTAATAATAAATGGCTCTAAATCAACACCGATAACAGTAAACTCAGGTGTACCTCAAGGAACAGTCTTGGGTCCACTACTATTTTTAATTTACATAAATGATTTACCAAATTGCATTACTTCAGGAACAAAAGTCAGATTATTTGCAGACGATTGCATAATATATAGAACAATAAAAACAACACAAGACACAGATATTTTACAAAGAGAATTAGATGAATTACAGAAATGGGAATCAAATTGGAGCATGTCTTTCCACCCAGAAAAATGTCAGTTGTTAAGAGTAACAAAAAAACTAAAACAAATTAATTCCACTTATCTTATTCATGGCAAACCAGTAACACAGACTAAAAACGCAAAATACCTAGGTGTTATAATAAATGAAAAACTGTCATGGAATCCACATATTGATGAAACTACAAAAAAATCAAACAAAGCATTAGGATTTATTAAAAGAAATTTCTATAAATCAAATAAGAACATAAAACTAAAATGTTATTTAACCTTGGTTAGGCCAATAATAGAATATGCATCCTCTGTTTGGGACCCCTCAACTCAAGAAAACATTAAGAAACTAGAACAGACACAAAATAGAGCAGTGCGATTCATAACAAATGAATATTCACATTTGACTAGAGTAACACCTTTAGTAAAATCACTAAATTTAGAAAGCCTTCAGGACAGAAGGCTCAAAAGTAAAGTAGCAATAATACATAAAACACTGAACCATAATCTTCAAATACAAAAACAAAATTTAATAAAATACTCTGAAAGACACAAAGATAAAGGCACATTCCTCGTCCCATATGCTAGGACAAATTTGTACAAATACTCCTTCTTCCCTAGTGCTATTAGAGCATGGAATGGGTTGCCTGAGCTAGCCAGGAAAACCAGTGACTTGGCAGAATTTAAGTCATTGGTTAATATGCATGACTAAATGCATGACGCGTAGGACGTAATCATCTTCTTTTTTGAAGTAACGTCTGTATTATATAAGATAAGATACTCAAAGAACTAAGTTAGAGCTAGCCCCAGTGTTCAAAATACTCTTTCAGGCTTCACTTAACCAGGGCAGAGTACCAAAGGACTGGAAAGAAGCTAATGTCACCCCCCTATTTAAAAAAGGAGAAAAATCTGACCCAGGAAACTACAGACCAGTATCACTTACCAGCATCACATGTAAAATCCTAGAACACATAATATGTAGCAACATCATAAACCACTTAGACAAACATAATGTCCTCACACCATACCAACATGGCTTTAGGAAATATAGATCATGTGAAACACAACTAATAGGACTAATTGATGATTTTTCAAAAGGTTTAGATAATAGTGAACAAATAGATGCTATCTTACTAGATTTTTCTAAGGCTTTTGACAAAGTTCACCACCATGGTTTGCTTAAAAAATTAAAATATTTCGGCATTAATGGTCCACTGCATCAGTGGATTAAAGATTTTCTGATAGGGAGAAAACAAACTGTAATAATAAATGGCTCTAAATCAACACCGATAACAGTAAACTCAGGTGTACCTCAAGGAACAGTCTTGGGTCCACTACTATTTTTAATTTACATAAATGATTTACCAAATTGCATTAATTCAGGAACAAAAGTCAGATTGTTTGCAGACGATTGCATAATATATAGAACAATAAAAACAACACAAGACACAGATATTTTACTGTTTGGGACCCCTCAACTCAAGAAAACATTAAGAAACTAGAACAGACACAAAATAGAGCAGTGAGATTCATAACAAACGAATATTCACATTTGACTAGAGTAACACCTTTAGTAAAATCACTAAATTTAGAAAGCCTTCAGGACAGAAAGCTCAAAAGTAAAGTAGCAATAATACATAAAACACTGAACCATAATCTTCAAATACAAAAACAAAATTTAATAAAATACTCTGAAAGACACAAAGATAAAGGCACATTCCTCGTCCCATATGCTAGGACAAATTTGTACAAATACTCCTTCTTCCCTAGTGCTATTAGAGCATGGAATGGTTTGCCTGAGCTAGCCAGGAAAACCAGTGACTTGGCAGAATTTAAGTCATTGGTTAATATGCATGACTAAATGCATGACGCGTAGGACGTAATCATCTTCTTTTTTGAAGTAACGTCTGTATTATATAAGATAAGATAAGATATTCTAGAATAATAGAGAGATTTACCTCTAGACCTAGATCTATAATATACTATAAATAATTTAAATTATCTATAAAAAATTTAAAGAAAAGTGCTGTAATGCCATTGCAGTATTTCATGTGGCTATGCAATTCTAGCTGTGATCTAGATCTATATATTAATATTATATTTTTGTCCACATCCAGTGCAGACATAACCATTGCCTGCAGGCTGGCTGCAGGTGGTCTGTTTACGTTCATTTTTGGCCATCTACTTCTGACCTCAGCCTTAGATTTCCTTTTGGTTTCTTTTGCAGCCTTGTAATAAATCTCCAGCTTTCTTATTCAGAAACTTTTTGCAGCCAGGTGCTCTCTACTATGTCAATTAAAACTTGTAAGCTAGCTCCTAGATGCTGGTCTTCAAAGCATTTTTGGGGGGTACCTTTGATATGTTTACCATCTTTCAGCTCACCAAAAATAATGGCTTTTGGCAATTGGTCATCCTCCATAGTATATAGACTAAGACTGCTTAAATTGATCCTTTTGGAAATTTGTTGTGATTACAAGGACTCTTTTCTCATAAAAAGACAACACAACAGAAACATACTCATAAATATAACAGACACAACATAAAAAGTTCATTCAGCGACTACACACAGGCATCTTGGTCCTTTTCATGTTTCCTGATCAAGGAGTGGAGGTGATATAGTCTGATCGAGTATGGTACGAACAAGTTTTTTTACCACTCTGTTCTTGTTTTGATTGACAGTAGTCGCCCACTTCGCGATGACCTGACATAGTTCTGATGGAGCAGGTGGCCATTGTCTTCCAAGATTTTTTTCGATTTTCCTTAGACACTTTTGTTCAAAAAGTTCCTTTAAATGTGGTAATGTTGTGAGTGTAATTTTTGATGCTCTTTTTATGATGGTTTCTAGACAGCGCAACAGGTTAGATGAAGCGTTGCCTTGCCAACAAGTTATTCCGTATGTTAGCAGTTTTTGTATAGTTGTGCCGTAAAAAGTATGTATATGTGCTCTGCCTAGTGTAGCTGTCAAACTATAAGCAGCCTCTCTATACTATCCATACTATGCTGTCATTCACAAGAACACCCTTGTTTGTAGTGTGGTCTAGCCATTGTTTGCCCACAATGGAGCAATCTTTGATGAAAATGTTAAAGAAAAGCTTGGCAAGTGGTTAAATTAAATAGATAAACATAAAAGCAAAAGACTTAGGCATTAGATCTTATAGTCATTAAAAACAAACCAACCCTGTAAAAAAACTAGAACCGATTGTCTATGGGAGATAATGGCACTATTTCTGCCTCATTCACTAGCAGATAGTTAAGTGCCTAAAAAGGCTAGCGTAGTAGTCTAGTAAAGAAATATAGTTTCTGGTGATATATTATATATATAAATTATTGTTATACAACCTACTGTTATAAAAAGATTTCTTAGAAATGTTTCTTAACATAATTATTGTTCAAATTTGCCCAGGGCATTTTTTCCTTATTTTGAAAGGCATTTTTTGTTCCCTCATTTTCTGCTTTTTTTCAAGATAGTTTTTGCTGTCAAAGTCTGTTGAATTGGTGCTTTATCCTGTCAAAGTTTATACATAAATAATAAGCCTTAAAAAAGTATTTAATTTTGTCTTATTTTTGAAAATTTCATTATAAAATTATTATTTTTTAATTGCAGGTTTAAAATTTTTTAAGAACAATGGATTAGTCAATACATTAAATGAATGCCTGATCTGCACTATTATTTAAACATCAAAAAACATGGTTAGAATTAGAAGATCAAATTTGATCTTTGCCTTGATTGCCTTTAGCATAGTGTTTTGGTTTCTCTTGTATTGGAACTTTTCTTCCATTTATGCCCACCAAAAAGGCCTGCGATTGAAATCCAAGTTCAATAGTGATGAATTTCAGGCCAGAGAACAGAATGTCGATAATGAAATTGAGATATACAGTGAATTATATCTTGAGAATCTGGCTGAAGTGAAAACAGCAGATGACCAAAGGCAATATGATGCAGGTAAATAATATTCAGTACTTGAAATAAATGTTTAATAATTCTGTAGACCTGTACAGAAATATATATATATCTATATTATAAAGTAGAATGTAAGGTGTATGTATGTATGTGACTTATAGACATCAAAACCACTTGATAAAACTTGGCAGGAATGTTTCTTGGGTACCAACTTAGACCGTAGTGTATGTATTGTAGCCCTAAAACAAACTTAAGACCCTAAAAAAAATAAAGTTGTCTGACTCTATTACAGCTATAGTATTTTATGGATCTAGGCCATGTCTACAATGTTGACATGAGAAAAGATCAAAAGGATTTAGACTCTAGAGTCTAGATCTATATTCATTCATGAATCGCGTACTAAAAATTATTTCGTTTAATTGTTCACTATATAATCCCATTCATTTAACAAAGCTATCGCTCTTTTTGTTTTTAATAGATATGAATGTATCGGCTTCGGGTAAACCCATTTTTTGCAAAACTAATTTTATTTTCGTAGCGAAAGAGAAAAAACTTGAAAGGATCATTAGCTAAGTTTAACATACATCTAAATCCAATCCACTAGATTAGTAAACACAAACTTAGACCCGCATGCCGCGGGTAATGTCAGTCTAGTATATATATATATATATATATATATATATATATATATATATATATATATCTATATATATATATATATCTATATTATAAAGTAGAATGTGAGGGGTATGTATGTATGTATGTATGTATGTATGTATGTTACTTATAGACATCAAAACCGCTTGACCAATCTTGATAAAACTAGGCAGGAATGTTCCTTGGGTACCAACTTAGACCGTAGTGTATGTATTGTAGCCCTAAAACAAACTTAAGACCCTCAAAAAAAATAAAGTTGTCCGACTCTATTACAGCTATAGTATTTTATGGATCTAGGCCATGTCTACAATGTTGACATGAGAAAAGATAGAAAGGATTTAGACCTAGATCTATTTTAAGAAATACACTTTTCGCAGATAGTTTTTTACTTTGACACATGAAAATACAAAAGAAGATCCATTGATTTCATTATATAATAAAATTAACCTTCAATTTTGTGTTTCAAAAGCATTTTTTACATTAATTAGTTCCTTATATCTGTGACTACAGATTTCCTGACGAACATTCTTTCATTAGACAATACCGTAATGAATCGCGTACTAAAAATTAATTCGTTTAATTGTTTACTTTATAATCCCATCCCTAGATCTAAAACTCTAATTCAACTCTAAGATGATAAAACTTCTCTTCGCACGGATAGTTTTATACTTTAACACATAAATATATTAATTAAAGTCCATTCATTTCATATTTTGATCAAATAAACATTCAAATATGGTTTTCTAAAGCTACATTCGCTTACGAAAGCTGCGAAGCCGAGTTGAGATAGGCCTAGATCTATATTCATTCATGAATCGCGTACTAAAAATTATTTCGTTTAATTGTTCACTTTATAATCCCATTTATTTAACAAAGCTATCGCTCTTTTCGTTTTTAATAGATAAGAATGTATCGACTTCGGGTAAACCATTTTCGCAAAACTAATTTTATTTTCGTAGCGAAAGAGAAATAACGTGAAAGGATCATTAGCTACGTTTAACATACATCTAAATCCAATCCACTAGATTATTCAAAAGCAAATGTTTTAATTTAAAAAAAAAATGGATTTAAGCCTATTAGCTATTTTTACATTGACACATTCGCTTTACTTATTACATTATTATTTCGTTTAATTGTTTACAAAACACTCTCAGTTACTATATCGAAAGTAATGCGCAAATAAAGACCCGCGGGTCGCGGGTAACATATATCTAGTATATTATAAAGTAGAATGTGTGGTGTATGTATGTATGTATGTATGTATGTTACTTATAGACATCAAAACCGCTTGACCAATCTTGATAAAACTAGGCAGGAATGTTCCTTGGGTACCAACTTAGACTGTAGTGTATGTATTGTAGCCCTAAAACAAACTTAAGACCCTCAAAAAAAATAAAGTTGTCCGACTCTATTACAGCTATAGTATTTTATGGATCTAGGCCATGTCTACAATGTTGACATGAGAAAAGATAGAAAGGATTTAGACCTAGATCTAATTTTAAGAAATACACTTTGCGCAGATAGTTTTTTACTTTGACACATGAAAATACAAAAGAAGATCCATTAATTTCATTATATAATAAAATTAACCTTCAATTTTGTGTTTCAAAAGCATTTTTTACATTAATTAGTTCCTTATATCTGTGATTACAGATTTCCTGACGAACATTCTTTCATTAGACAATTCCGTAATGAATCGCGTACTAAATATTAATTCGTTTAATTGTTTACTTTATAATCCCATCCCTAGATCTAAAACTCTAATTCAACTCTAAGATGATAAAACTTCTCTTCGCACGGATAGTTTTATACTTTAACACATAAACATATTAATTAAAGTCCATTCATTTCATATTTTGATCAAATAAACATTCAAATTTGGTTTTCTAAAGCTATATTCATTTACGAAAGCTGCGAAGCCGAGTTGAGATAGGCCTAGATCTATATTCATTCATGAATCGCGTACTAAATATAATTTCGTTTAATTGTTCACTTTATAATCCCATCCCTAGATCTAAAACTCTAATCCAACTCTAAGATGATAAAACTTCTCTTCGCACAGATAGTTTTATACTTTAACACATAAATATATTAATTAAAGTCCATTCATTTCATATTTTGATCAGATAAACATTCAAATTTGGTTTTCTAAAGCTACATTCGTTTACGAAAGCTGCGAAGCCGAGTTGAGATAGGTCTAGATCTATATTCATTCATGAATCGCGTACTAAAAATTATTTCGTTTAATTGTTCACTTTATAATCCCATTTATTTAACAAAGCTATCGCTCTTTTCGTTTTTAATAGATAAGAATGTATCGACTTCGGGTAAACCATTTTCGCAAAACTTTTATTTTCGTAGCGAAAGAGAAATAACGTGAAAGGATCATTAGCTACGTTTAACATACATCTAAATCCAATCCACTAGATTATTCAAAAGCATTTTTTACATAAATTAGTTCCTGATATCTGTGACTACAGATTTCCTGGCGAACATTCTTTCATTAGACATTACCAAATGGTTACACATTAACACATCTCTCTACTGAGTCTATTCCTAGGCCTAGGTCTAAAACTCTTATTGAACTCTAAGATGATAAAACTTCTTTTCGCAAAGATAGTTTTATGCTTTAACACATAAACATACTAATTATTGTACATTCATTTCATATTTTAATCAAATTAACATTCAAATTTGTTTTTCTAAAGCATTTTTAATACATTCGTTCGCTAAAGCTGCGTAGCCGTGTTGAGATAGGCCTATATTCATTCATGAAAAAAAGTTCACGCATGCGCAGCACAGAATGAACTCTATAAAAGCCAATTTTTAACTCTAGATTAGTGTAGATTTAGATCTGTGTCTACCTCAAGATCTACTTTATACTTTATACACATGAACATACAAAATTTAGTCTATTCATCTCAAATTTTAATCAAATACATGTAGGCCTACAAGCAATTGTTTTAATTTGAAAAAAAAAATGGATTTAATCCTATTAGCTAATTTGATTTGATAGCTTCATTCACACTATTTTTACATTGACACATTCGCTTTACTTATTACATTATTATTTCGTTTAATTGTTTACAAAACACTCTCAGTGACTATATCGACAGTAATGCGCAAATAAAGACCCGCGGGTCGCGGGTAACACATGTCTAGTATATATATATAACCAAGGTGAGGTGATATAAGAGTGTGATTCTCATTGTCTAAACATATTATGATACATTGGTTAAAGTTAGCATTTTTACCAAGCAAGCAAAATTAATCCTTCATATTTGATGTTATTAATGAATGTAAGTTTGAATAAGGCCTGAAGAGATCAACAGCTATACTGGCACAGGTGTTGAATTTATTTTTAAATAAGTTTGTATTAAAAAATGTATTATTAATTCTCTAAGAAAAGTTACAAATCATAAGTAAAAACAAAATTAACTAAACCAAACAGTGACTATCATTTACTCCAATCAAATGCTAGACATGAAATTCAGTTAACACCGAATTTTTCACTTCCAGTTAATGCTCAGTGCTTTAATATCTAATTGTTAGTGGTATTTATAAGGTACCAGTAATCATAATTAATGTTTATGGCACATGCTTCATATATTTTATGCGACCTTTTTTTTAGTAATCTTCAAATTAATTTTTAATTATATCTCCTATTTAAAAGAAAAAACAATATTTTAAAACTCTGTTATTAACTTTTCACTATGTTACCACACATGACCACAGGGTAAATACTTCACAGATACACTTTTAGTTAAAAATAAAACAACTAAAGTTCCCCTTTTAGACCTTGCAATCTATAGGGCAGATGATGTTAAGGTCATCTATTTCCTTGGCCACTGTTTAATGAGCAGGGTTTTTTTTTTAGTGGCCAGCACACTGACCAACCACCTTTACTTTCCCCAACTAAAGTCAGGTACCCATTAGAGTTGGGTGGACTCAGGGATGCCCTAAAAATCCCAAAATTCAAAATCCCAGTCTTCGCTGAAATTCATACCTGGGACTCCAGGTACAATAGCCAAGTGCTTAACCACTCAGCCACCACGCCCCCTCCCCCCAACACTTTCAAAGCTATTGAGGTTTGTAGTTTTTGTCAAACACTATGGCTTTTTAGCAAGCATGTTGGTAAACAATGTTTACTGGCTTTATCTAGTTTAATAAAAAGAGCATTTTCATATGCCAATCCTTGACTTAGTGAGAGTTTTACTTGGCTTAATATGAGTAAAAATACTCTTTCAGGCTTCACTTAACCAGGGCAGAGTACCAAAGGACTGGAAAGAAGCTAATGTCACCCCCCTATTTAAAAAAGGAGAAAAATCTGACCCAGGAAACTACAGACCAGTATCACTTACCAGCATCACATGTAAAATCCTAGAACACATAATATGTAGCAACATCATAAACCACTTAGACAAACATAATGTCCTCACACCATACCAACATGGCTTTAGGAAATATAGATCATGTGAAACACAACTAATAGGACTAATTGATGATTTTTCAAAAGGTTTAGATAATAGTGAACAAATAGATGCTATCTTACTAGATTTTTCTAAGGCTTTTGACAAAGTTCACCACCATAGTTTGCTTAAAAAATTAAAATATTTCGGCATTAATGGTCCACTGCATCAGTGGATTAAAGATTTTCTGATAGGGAGAAAACAAACTGTAATAATAAATGGCTCTAAATCAACACCGATAACAGTAAACTCAGGTGTACCTCAAGGAACAGTCTTGGGTCCACTACTATTTTTAATTTACATAAATGATTTACCAAATTGCATTAATTCAGGAACAAAAGTCAGATTGTTTGCAGACGATTGCATAATATATAGAACAATAAAAACAACACAAGACACAGATATTTTACAAAGAGAATTAGATGAATTACAGAAATGGGAATCAAATTGGAGCATGTCTTTCCACCCAGAAAAATGTCAGTTGTTAAGAGTAACAAAAAAACTAAAACAAATTAATTCCACTTATCTTATTCATGGCAAACCAGTAACACAGACTAAAAACGCAAAATACCTAGGTGTTATAATAAATGAAAAACTATCATGGAATCCACATATTGATGAAACTACAAAAAAATCAAACAAAGCATTAGGATTTATTAAAAGAAATTTCTATAAATCAAATAAGAACATAAAACTAAAATGTTATTTAACCTTGGTTAGGCCAATATTAGAATATGCATCCTCCGTTTGGGACCCCTCAACTCAAGAAAACATTAAGAAACTGGAACAGACACAAAATAGAGCAGTGAGATTCATAACAAACGAATATTCACATTTGACGAGAGTAACACCTTTAGTAAAATCACTAAATTTAGAAAGCCTTCAGGACAGAAAGCTCAAAAGTAAAGTAGCAATAATACATAAAACACTGAACCATAATCTTCAAATACAAAAACAAAATTTAATAAAATACTCTGAAAGACACAAAGATAAAGGCACATTCCTCGTCCCATATGCTAGGACAAATTTGTACAAATACTCCTTCTTCCCTAGTGCTATTAGAGCATGGAATGGGTTGCCTGAGCTAGCCAGGAAAACCAGTGACTTGGCAGAATTTAAGTCATTGGTTAATATGCATGACTAAATGCATGACGCGTAGGACGTAATCATCTTCTTTTTTGAAGTAACGTCTGTATTATGTAAGATAAGATACTCAAAGAACTAAGTAATGAGCTAGCCCCAGTGTTCAAAATACTCTTTCAGGCTTCACTTAACCAGGGCAGAGTACCAAAGGACTGGAAAGAAGCTAATGTCACCCCCCTATTTAAAAAAGGAGAAAAATCTGACCCAGGAAACTACAGACCAGTATCACTTACCAGCATCACATGTAAAATCCTAGAACACATAATATGTAGCAACATCATAAACCACTTAGACAAACATAATGTCCTCACACCATACCAACATGGCTTTAGGAAATATAGATCATGTGAAACACAACTAATAGGACTAATTGATGATTTTTCAAAAGGTTTAGATAATAGTGAACAAATAGATGCTATCTTACTAGATTTTTCTAAGGCTTTTGACAAAGTTCACCACCATGGTTTGCTTAAAAAATTAAAATATTTCGGCATTAATGGTCCACTGCATCAGTGGATTAAAGATTTTCTGATAGGGAGAAAACAAACTGTAATAATAAATGGCTCTAAATCAACACCGATAACAGTAAACTCAGGTGTACCTCAAGGAACAGTCTTGGGTCCACTACTATTTTTAATTTACATAAATGATTTACCAAATTGCATTAATTCAGGAACAAAAGTCAGATTGTTTGCAGACGATTGCATAATATATAGAACAATAAAAACAACACAAGACACAGATATTTTACAAAGAGAATTAGATGAATTACAGAAATGGGAATCAAATTGGAGCATGTCTTTCCACCCAGAAAAATGTCAGTTGTTAAGAGTAACAAAAAAACTAAAACAAATTAATTCCACTTATCTTATTCATGGCAAACCAGTAACACAGACTAAAAACGCAAAATACCTAGGTGTTATAATAAATGAAAAACTATCATGGAATCCACATATTGATGAAACTACAAAAAAATCAAACAAAGCATTAGGATTTATTAAAAGAAATTTCTATAAATCAAATAAGAACATAAAACTAAAATGTTATTTAACCTTGGTTAGGCCAATATTAGAATATGCATCCTCCGTTTGGGACCCCTCAACTCAAGAAAACATTAAGAAACTGGAACAGACACAAAATAGAGCAGTGAGATTCATAACAAACGAATATTCACATTTGACGAGAGTAACACCTTTAGTAAAATCACTAAATTTAGAAAGCCTTCAGGACAGAAAGCTCAAAAGTAAAGTAGCAATAATACATAAAACACTGAACCATAATCTTCAAATACAAAAACAAAATTTAATAAAATACTCTGAAAGACACAAAGATAAAGGCACATTCCTCGTCCCATATGCTAGGACAAATTTGTACAAATACTCCTTCTTCCCTAGTGCTATTAGAGCATGGAATGGGTTGCCTGAGCTAGCCAGGAAAACCAGTGACTTGGCAGAATTTATGTCATTGGTTAATATGCATGACGCGTAGGACGTAATCATCTTCTTTTTTTGAAGTAACGTCTGTATTATATAAGAAGAAGATTGTGATAGTAGGAGTAATATTCCTCAATATATTTTATGAAACAATGAACCATAAAACTGTAAAATTAAAAAATTGACACTAGTTCTTCTTTTTTTATTTCTACTTAGGTTATCATAGTCATTCTTTCAACCAAATGTTAAGTGACAAACTTAGTTATACAAGACCTCTTCCTGACTATAGAAACAAAAGGTGAGTTTTATAAAATACTAAGTATAATTAAAGGAAGCCCTCTCTTTCTAACTGGCTTTGATTGCCATGTCCTGTCCACTGTAGACTCTGCATATTTCAGATCGTAATAGACTGCTCACAACAGTTACAAATGAATTTATTTGTTGAGCAAGGGAAGGAGGACACAGTTTTACAATATATATTCATGACATATTTACCAAACTTTTAAGTCATTTTCTTAGGATTAGCACTTTCAATAGCTGCAGTTACATATTAGTATGGCATTAATTACTATTGTATTCCTAATCATTTAAGGTGAACATACAATAATTTGTTTCAGATGCAAAGATCAACATTATTCTAGCAGTCTTCCGCACACAAGTGTTATTATTTGTTTCTACAATGAAGCCTTGTCAACATTACTACGCACAATGCACAGCGTATTGGCAAGATCCCCTGTGGAATTAATTCATGAAATTATACTCGTTGATGACTTTAGTGACTTTGGTAATATAGCATCAAAACTGTAAAATTAATATTTAAATTTCTTTAGCCTTTAGTCATATTTCTCTTTCTTTTATGCTACTTTAGTGACTTTGGTAATATAGCATCAAAACTGTAAAATTAATATTTAAATTTCTTTAGCCTTTAGTCATATTTCTCTTTCTTTTATGCTACTTTAAAAGAAAAATAAATATAACTCTTACATTAAAGATTACAATTTAGTTTTTCATAATTGCTGATTCTCTAATCAACATCAATCTTTACAGATTATCTAAAATCAGATTTGGAAAACTACATTAAGAGTTATTCTAAAGTGAAATTATTTCACACTCCAGATCGTCTTGGTCTCATACGAGCTCGTATGTTTGGAGCCAAGCAGGCAACTGGCTCAGTAAGTGAAAGCTTTAGTGTCATACATTTACAATGTTAATTCAAGACTTAAGGTAAAATTTTAAGCATTTTATTTTTGCGTTTATTATTAGCTCAGTTACAAAATGTCTTCTTGAACTAATTATACATTGTCTGTATTTTGTAGGTGTTATTATTTCTAGACAGTCATTGTGAAGTAAATATTGGATGGCTGGAACCTTTGTTAGATGTTGTTAACAATGACCCTCACACAGTTGCTGTACCAATTATAGACATGATCAATCCTGACAAGTTCTTCTATGAAGCCTCAGACTTGGTGCGTGGAGGATTTAATTGGGGCATGCATTATCAATGGGATCCTTTACCTTCCAATTTAGTGAAAGATTTATTTGAAAAGCCAGAACCATACCAGTAGGTATATTGTGTACTCCAATTTTTAAACTTAGCACTGGTATCCATTAATAAAGTATATTTTTTGAAATGTGGTGAATTAAGATGTCTGTCATTTGAATCAACATCTACAGGTTCCAATCCTGGTTTGGCTAGGAATTAAAACATTGTTACCAAGTGTGAAGGTGTCTTACATATGTTATAGAACATATACACACCTGTTACCAAGTGCGAAGGTGTTTTATAATGTTATAGAACACTACCAAAATTATTAATTTTCAAAAAAACTAAATTACACTTCTTCTATGCCTATTTTTAGAATTGAAGTTCAATTCAATCATTTTTCTATTTCTGAGCTACTTATTCAGAAACATTTTATTGAAGATGATATTAAGGTCTGTTAAAACATGTATTGCATCTTAACATATTCTTTTCATGAATCTAAAGTTTATTTAAAATTGTATCTTCTGAAAATGTAGAAATTATAGTGATAAATGATATATATTAATTTGAAAATTATTTTATTGCAGAACTCCCACCATGGCTGGTGGATTGTTTGCTATAGACAGAGAATATTTTTATCATCTTGGAGAATATGACAGTGGAATGGAAGTGTGGGGAGGAGAAAATTTAGAAATGTCTTTCAGGGTAAATTGAAACAATTTCAGTCAAGTTATTAAATGATCCACCATATTCAAATGGTCTACAAAATTGTGTACATTTTATTCACTTAAAATCAGATACTTGTGATTTACTATTTGTATTTGTCACTTGAGGTTCTATAAGAATATTTTTTCAACCTATCAAAAAAAGCTTATTTAGCTTAAAACTTCAATGTCAAAATTATGTCAAGTATCTCAAGCAAAGCAGACTCCCACTCTCTTGTAAACCAATTTGGTCTAAATAGTACAGTATATAGTTATAAACTTATTAAATTATTATTAAATTTCTAAATAATGTATAATAAATGTATTAATTGTTTAGTTATCTTTTGAAATAGTATGAAAATCTCAAGAGATAAATAAATTTTCAACAGATATGGATGTGTGGAGGGCGTTTGGTGATTGCTCCTTGTTCTCGAGTTGGGCACATTTTTAGAAAGCGAAGACCATATGGCTCTCCTTCTCAGGACAGCTTTACAAAAAACAATCTTCGAGTGGTACATGTTTGGTTAGATGACTATAAAGTATGTGGTAACATTTTTTTAGAATAAAGTTCACTCTAAATAAGATTTTTTTTGTTGTTTTGTATAAATCTTGTATTCATTTTTTTTTTTTTTTTTTTTATTCCCAGAGATATTATTTTCACATTAATCCTAGAGCAGAAGACATGGAGTTTGGGAATATTACTGGTAGACTTCAGTTGCGTAAGAACCTGAACTGCAAGTCGTTTCATTGGTATTTAGAAAATATATATCCTGAACAATTAAGTGTAAGTTTGTTGTTTTTTTAGAAAAATATTTTTTTATTTTTTAAACATTAAAACTACTATAATTAATTTACTATCATTTTAAATGTGTAATATCTGTCTATATATGTTAAATGTACCAAAGAATCAGTAATAAGCTCATCATCATCACTTGTCCCTTGACTTTCATCATTGGGGTGTGACAGTTCGTGCAACCAAAGTCCTCCAATTTTCCTGGTCAGAAGCTGTTTTAGCAGGATATCAAGAGAGAGACCAGTCTATTCTTTTTATTATCCAGCTAGCTTTTCTTTGGATGATCTTTTCTTAGTGCTCCCTCCACTGTACCTTGAAGAATGACTTTTGATAGTGAGTCATGACTTACAGTATGACCAAAATAGCTCTGCTTTCGTCTCTTCACAGTATTGATGAGTTCTTCCTTTTTTCCAGCCAGAGTGTTGACTTGTAAAAGTACAAACTCATTTGTCTTTTTTTCCTGGTATCTAATACCCATCATTTTACTGTAGCATTCTCAAATGCTTGGATTCTTCTTTCAGCCTCAGCATCCAACTTTCACAACCATACATAAGTATATAGACCACTAGCAAAGAATACAGTTTTAATTTTACTGGAAAGCTGATGTTATTCTTCCAGATTTTTCACTGTTTGTTCACGGCAGCGGATGCCAAGCTTAATCAGATGAGAGCATGAAATGACTGCATTGAGAAATAAACAAAAAATATATATAATAGCTGGATATTAATCAATAAGAAAAGATTAATTATAAAGAATTAAACTTTTTTTTTAAGCTTAATTTTACTCTTAATTAATTTTTTTTAATATTCTAATGCAATATGTTGATTAAAGCAAAGTCATTAAGATATGTTTAATAATAAAATATTTTTTTAAAGAAATTACCAGACTTAAATCATTCCTACCATGGCCAGCAGAATGGACCTAATGACCCCATTGCTTCAAAAGTTATTGTTCGAGCTCGAGGTTTGGTAAGTACTTATTGAAATGTGTTTTTAGCATCCATCATATGGGAAAAAAAGCTGCTATTAGTTTAGTGCAATCTTTCATGTTTGGATCTGAAAAACTTAATGGATTATTAAAAATCAATTCACCATTACTTGTATCATGCTAAAAACATGTTTAAGCCTACTTTCTTGTTTTAAAAATTAAAGTATGCAAAAGACTTTTACATACACATACTGTACTTTCAGATAAAGGTTGTTTTTGAGGGCAACATAAAAGAAATTATTTTTTTTTTATTCTGGCCTCTCTTAAATCATTCATTTAACAACCCTGCTATTCATTATCACAAGTTTATTCACCATCTTTTGCATTCTAATATTTACGAATCTAGAAATTCAACTGCTAAATTTGCTAGAATATATTTTAACCCATAATTTTTTTATTTATTTCATTTTATTGAATAAGGCTGTCAGAAATTATTTTGGTACAGATGTGAGAAAAACAAATAAAAACAAAAAAAAATTTTTTATCTGTAATAGTTTAGATTTTTTTCTGCATATTCTTAAAATATAAGAGAAATCTGATTATGCCTATCTAGTCATGTAAACTAATACCCTGCCTAATAAAAATGTACATTATACATCACTATTTCTTTTTATTCACTAATCAGTTGAAGCATGCCAGCTCAGGCCTGTGCCTGCAATCTGAAAAGACAGTCTATGATAAACGTGCTTTAATTCAATTAGCTGTATGTAAACCAGGAGATAAAAATCAGGTAGAGATATATTTACATGAAATAGATTTAAGAGTTACATGTTATCCAAGGCCTGCATTTATGGGCAAATATTACTATCACATTTTCTTAAATATATTGCTTAGCTCAGTGATTTTCAAACTTTTTTTTTATAATGTCAAAACTTGCTCACAGACCCCAAAGTGAAAAAGCTACATAAATGCACCCTTTATAAATTTCATCTGGAAACAAAAAATCATTTTGTTGATGGCATGTTAATTGAAATTATACCTTTTGTTTAAAATAAAAGTTTTAAAAAATAAATGACTTGAATGAGATTAACAACATTTTATGAGTGTTTTATGTCCCACTCAATGTTTCTAAGTAGTAACCACAAATCTCCATGAGCACAAATGTCTTGCAGTTTTTAGCAGCCCCCAAAAGGGGGAAAGATGCTATTAGTTTTGTGTGCAATGTCTGTCCCATTTAGATCTCATAAACTAGAAAAGATAGTGAAAATCTGACTCCACAATATTTTAGACCATTCATTCTGAAAGCAAAAAATCTAATTTTTTAAATCATTTATGCAAGCAGTTTTTTCATAAAAATACAACTATTCACTATTAATAGTAATAAACACGAGAGGCTCTTTAGAAGGAGAGATGACGATTTACCATATTTTTAACATTTATGTCAAAAAAATTTTTTTATTACATTTGTATTGCAAAGTTTAGTAAGTTCTGTCATACTAACTACTACATTACATTCTTTTTTTTTTAAAGAGAAAAAATCTATTTAGTATGCATATAAGTTGGACATAATTTAAAACCACAATTAATAAGTAGTTTTTCATATTATCGCGTGAACTGCAGTACCTCAATATGGAAATAAACTTCTTTTTTTTTTACGGAGATATTTTTTTCTTGAGGATTTGAATAAGAGATTAATCCTTTACAAACAATTAGATCAATTAGATATTCATTATAAGACATCAGTTAGGCCAGGTTCACATCTAACTTCACTTTCACCTATCCTTTGGTCTGCTGGACCGCTGGGGCACCACACAAGATCTGTCAACCTTCTTTCTCCATTCTTCTCTGTCATTTGTCTATGATAGAATTTCATTCTGATGTTCTTTCTGAAAATATTGAAACCTGCCTTTTTACCTGCCTGGGTGGACCACTTTGGGGGCCAATTTTAAGTTTGTTTCCACACAAACTATCTTTGTAACCTTGTTTTATTTTTGATGAGGTTCATAACGGCACTGAATCCACATTCTACCAAATAGAAAGACAATAACCCATAATGCAGGGCGTAAAATTGGGATCTGTTTTTTAACCAGAATTTGTGGTATCCTTGTTCAAACATTGGTTTAAATTCCTCATTTTAATAATTGATCCTGTACTTATTTGGATTTCTCTGTGATAGGATCTGAGTTTGTCCATGTGCAAAAGGATTCAATACCCATTGAGGAATATCCAAGTGAAGAATGTCTTCAAATTTATAGTTTAGGTCATCATAGAATAGTTCTTAATAGACATATTAAACAGTAGTGAGTTGTTATCTAATTGGATAAACTGGCTTTCAACAAAGAAGTTATTTTAATCGTATACAATTTTCATCTTTCTTCGGACCCTCTACAGTTGTCTCTGGGACCAGATTTTGAGAACCACTGGCTTACTATAAATGAAGCAGTTAACTCATATTGCTTTATTTTCCTGAAATTAACACTCCCAACAGTTCAGACAGCTGATTTCATGTCTTTTTCACATATAATATCAGCCTTTACCTCATCTGTGTCAAAGGTCACTTTTGAAAGACATACAATTTAAAGTTACAATTAATACTTATAAAAAAAAAATGTTTTCCCTTTTTTTTTCTGTAGTTATGGTTTGAATCTGAGCAGAAAGATTTGCGCCTGGCTAACTTGTTATGTTTAGATGTAAATGCAGATGAAGGTCCCTATGCAAGGCTCATGAAGTGTAAAGGTTCTAATCAACAGACCTGGATCTGGTCAAAAATGGTAAGACCTGACTTTTGTTTCTAAGCCAAGATTTTTATGGTAGTTTAAAAAGTTTGATCAGATCTGTGTAGGATATATGGTAAAATTGAAGAAAAAAAAATTAGCAATAAAATTATTTTTTTTTCAGGGATACAAAAGTCAGTTGGTCAATTATGGAACTTCAGAATGTTTGTTTGCAGAAAATGTAGAACCTGGAGCTCTTCTTACAACAAAATCATGCAGTGACAGTCCTTTTATGTTATTCAGTCTTGTCATGTAAATATAATATGCCTAACAAAAAAATGTGAAGTACTAAAAGTGTAAAGCACTAGTAGATCTGCAGTGTACTAAAAAGCGTGGCCATAATATTTATTTGTCAATTGATAAATTACACTTTCAGTTTAGACCAACTTTTAACATTCCATTCCATCATTTATTTTTGGTGAACTGGTTTCAGCATTATTGCCACAATGTGTAGTTGTAATGAATTGTTTTTGCTTTTATTGGTTTTAAAACATAATTTGAATATAAATGGTCTTTTTTTAAAAATCAAATTGTATGTACATAATAACTAAATATTGATCAGGTTGTTATTACTGTGTGATATTTAACTTTTAATTATGCTGCATTTATGCTACAAGTACTCAGTATCAGTATCTGATACACTTGCAGTTGTTGTTTTTTTTTCTTTTACAATGTTCTTTACCTATTTCTTGAATTTTTTTTTTTTTTTTTTGGATAATGAATAAAATTCTTACCTTGAATAATGTATGTAAATATATATTATATGCTAAAAATGTATTTAATACCTTGTATTAATATGGATAAAGCTCAACACTTAAGTTAGTTTTGTTGTTGTTGTTGAGGTTTTCGATTATGAAAACTAGGGGTGCACCGGATAGTACTTTTTGATATCCGGCCGGGGCCGGATATGACCGGATAGTAAAATTTGATATTCGGCCGGGGCCGGATACCTAAGTGTCTTGTTAATAGCTTGTGTTGCGGAACATTTTACGAAAACTGTTAAATAACATACCTATATTGGTTGGTTTTATTTTTTTCCCTTTTATATACCTTATTGTTTTAAACTCTGTTACTGATTGATTTATTCAAACTTAACAGTATTTCTAAAAATCTGTATAGCATGATTGTGTCTGTGTGTATGTACGATGCCACCAACTGTAAAGGATGTGTGTAGGAAGGTCAATGTAAATAATGTTAGTATATATTTAACTAGTTACTAATGTAAATCTCATAAGTAAAGTGCAATCTGCCTTGTACAGTGGTCGTATGTATGTGTTCATGAATTTCAGACCAACAACCTGGTCAGATATACCTAGTGAGCCTACACATGTAGTCCTAGTGTAGTGTGTATAGTTGTTTGTGTTAACCATCAAGCATTGTTTTTTTTCCTTGAGCATACGCACGCAATAAATTTGGGTGTCAGTCAAAAAAGATAACACATTGGCATGGTCAGTCAAGCCTATAGATAAATTATACCTGTCCACTAGTTAGAGGTCAAGGTTGTTTTTTTTACGCTCCAGCATATTGTTTCTTTGTTTGCTAGATCTAACTGCGGTACTATCATCAATTTATTTTATGCGGTTTTAAAATTTACTGTAAGTTTTTCCGTTATTTATTAAGTCAAAAGAATTAAACAATGAAATTAGTTTTCTTTCTAAAGATTTTAATACAAGGCAAAAAAATACACACACGCAAACATGCACATCTTTGTTTTATTTTATTGTGCAAAGAACGTACGTAAGAAATATTAAATGCAAAGAACGTATGTTAGAAACATCTTCCTTAATTAATACTTATTAATTATTTTATTCGTGGTTTCAGTAACTGTTACAAAAAGGAACCATAATAAGCCTATGGATGTCAGGTGTGTAAAAGTCGTCCTAACCTGATACACAGTGGCTAAGTACGCATCTTAAGTAAAAAAAATAGTAATAACAAAGAGTTAATTGACTGTCACAAATTATTAAGAATATTGTTATCAAATCAAGACACTTAACTGCAGGAGTAATATTCAAGTTAACACGTTAGAAAAATTATTTAACCGTAATATTTATTTACAGTGTAATATCCTTTGTTAGCACGTTGTGTTTTTTCATTCTGGCTTAAAAATGGTCAATGTCTATAAATAAATTGGGAGTCAAGGACCAAAGAAATAAAATAAGGAGTAGGGGGTGTTTAGCTCTTCTACAAAATAATTAGTTACTGGCTTACTGGGCTATATAATCTCGCGGTTTGTGTTCTGTGTAGCCAAAGGTCACTCGTTTAGGTGCGTGTGATCTTTAGTCCAGCTTACTAATTGGGATGTTCAAGTAACTCGGCACACTTGAAAAGGTGTGGCCTCTAGCCCAACCATGTGATTAAGATTTTTCTCCAAATAAGCAAACTTTTGTCCGGATACCCGTGTAGATGTTTGGCTTGAAGTCCAGCCCCCCCCCCCCCCCCCCCATTAAGATTAACTACTAAGCAAACAAACAGTTCCCTCGTGTGACCTCTAGAGAGTGCTTGCGTCCATCGTATCTGACTTGGGGTCACCTGTCAATCAATGAACTCAATGTGATGAACTAAACAAATAAAAGGGGGAGGGAGTTGTTCATCTGGAAATATACCTAGTCCTAGTTACCTTAGAGGTGTGGCTCTTGTAGTCCAGCCCCCCTAATAAAGATTAACCACTAAGTAAACAAACTCAGTTCCCTCGAAAGGTGTGACCTCTAGAGAGTGTCAATACGCTGACATTAAACCTACGTCCATCGTATTTAACTTGTGGTCACCTGCCTATAAAAAAAACTCAATGTGATGGACTAAACAAATAAAAGGGGTGGGAGTTGTTCATCTCTACCTCTGGAGATATACCCGCACAGCTAGACAGACATCTGGTCAGCATGACGTAGTCAAGGAATGTAGCATTTTAACATGTTAACTAACGTACTCAAAGGTCAAGACAAATTGAAAAAAGTGCCAGCCATTGCTGCTCTGTATGTAAAGCGCATTTATGATGTAAAGTTTCATTTCTATTTATATTAAGTTATTAACACGCCTTGTCTTTATAATAAACGATGTTTGGTGCATATTCATAATGGCTCTATTTTTAAGCACATTATTTTGTTTTAATATAAACATTAATACATTCTACAACAGACATTAATGGAACGAGGTCCACTTTATGCATTTTAAATAGGTGTATTTTTTACTATCCGGTAGTGATATCCGACCGGAGCCGAATAACACCGGATAGTAAAAAATGCCAGATATTCGGCAGAAGCCGGAGCGACTATCCGGTGCACCCCTAATGAAAACCAATTCTGATGAAGATACAGCATATTTGGATTGTACATTTTGCTACAGGACTATAAATTGTATTTAGTGCATTTTTTTGTGGTCATTTGTTAACAAGGGAATTAATCCCTTGGCCAGCAAAATAACCAAAAGACTGTATTTTCCCCATCTAATGTCTGATACTCCATTAGAGCTGTCGGAACTTTTCTTCTCAATGTACAACTTAAAATGTCTAAATCATGACCTTGTGATCTATGGTTTTTATATGCATATCATTATATCCTTTTTATGTATTATATTTCTTTTTTGTATAATTTTAACAGTAGTCAAAGGAAGAAGGTGATTCTATACTATTCCTATGTAGCTATTGTATAACTTAAATCGCATTTTTTATTCTGTTTTCTAAGTGATGTAAAGGTACTGGTATGTTCTTCAAGCATGTATACTTTATTTTAAAACAGTTATGAATTAAGTTGACCATAAATAGTACAATGATCATTAAGTCCTATCACAAACCTCTTGCAGACAGGGTTTAAACTTGAAACCATGTTTTTTTTGCCTGAACCTGCCACAGTGATATCATCAGCAACATTTATATGACTGATGAGTCTTCTAGTGCTTGTGTTAGATTTGTTCATGAAAATGTCCCCATTCACAAAATCTGAAAGGAAGCCTTGTCCATCAAAACCGACCATAAGGCTTTATCATTGTTGCTAACAGACTGGAATTAAGGTGAATGTGAATAAGGTGAATTAAGGTACACGTCAGTAGGCTTCCTTTATGTCTTGTTTTGAGAAGATTTTGACATTTACTATCTGGGGTAGTATACCTTCTAACCAGGAATGCTTGGTCAGGTAGAGAAACTACAAACACCTTCAGAACAGAAACACAATGTACAGTACTCATAATTTGCATAACAATAATAATTAATTACAAAAGACATTGTATTAAGGATGAGTGCAGTATGTCACATGACCACGCAAACCTATTTACAACACATAACAATACCTGAATACATAATAGTTACAACATCCAAAGTGCATACCACAAGACTAGACACTTTATTTTTTAAAAAGGTACACTTTCAAACACTTAAAGTAGACAAGTAGACATTGCTCCTAATTCAAGAACAATGAAGGGGATTGTGAAATATGATGTAAAGTATCATCTTTTTTTCAAAACAGAGACAGAACACAAAGAAAAATGTTTCCTGATAGTTTCTAACATTAGATCTTATTTACATACTCCATATTTTGCCTTTTTTTTTAATATTAAAGGTTAGATTTTATATGTTCTTATAAGATTCAAAGAAAGAAAATTCTATTTAAAAGAAATATAGTTTTCAGGTGTTGTTCTTCCCATTACATTGATTTTCTTTTATTCTACCATGCAGTAAAATGTTTGGGGCGGGGGGGACTAAAGCACATAAAAGTTAATCAAAAATGAATTTGCCTATTCCAACCTCCTCTGCCAACTCAGCTTTCTCTATACATGTACATTTAGGCATGTCTTACTGGCCAAAGTTTGTAATACTGTTTCCCATAAAGAAGAACATTTTTTTTTTAAATTGTATTTTGATGATGACCACAGAATCAATCAATAAATGTTGTTTTTTTTGCTTAAACATTGTTAATGTAAAGCTATCACAAAAGTTTGATGGAGAGGGAGTTTTGTTATGGCTTTTATCTTTTTTTTATGACAATATTTGTGTTAATTTATACAATTGTATTATATGTAATTAATACAGTATAAAGAAATAGAGTGAATCTTGAAAGAGTATAATGTACACCTAACTCAAAAGGTTATTCTATGACTCAGAGTGCATTAAAGAGGGGGTGATGGGTATTTATATTGAGTATATAGGACAAGATAATGATTGTTTCCATAGTTGATCTTGTTTGATATTATTTCCTTTTTATTTTAATTCTGATATACAATGTTTGTACTTTATTAAAAGCCTTAATTTTGACCATGTTTTCTTATTTTGTTGGAAAATGCCTTTTTTTTTTTAAATGCCTTCACATCTGTGTCTTGTTTTTCAGATATGAATTAATTTTATCAATAGATCTCTTAGTTATTATTCATCATTATCACCTAAGCTTCCTATTTCCTGAGAAGCACAGTCTCTATATTTGCAAATGTTTCTATTCTTACAACTTCTTAGTTTTATTTAGTCGGTTTATTTAGTGTTGCAGGGTAGGTCCTTTATTTGGACATAAGGAAATTATGGGATCACATACAAATAATATACAGCCTCCTAAACTAAGACTTGCGACATGTTCTAAAAAATGTACTTGAAATGTGCTCTAGACTAAAATTCTCAAAATTTAAACTACAAAAAATCTACAAAAAATTCATCAGTTAACTCAATATCATATTTTACATGGAACTTAGCCAGAAATTGAAACAGAGCTCCTTGTATTACTATATACTGGAAACTCTTATTAGATAATGAAGAAGCATGATTTTATTTTGATAATATATAGAAAAGAATAAAAAATAGCAAGGGTAAATAGTTATACATTTCTGATCTTAAGCCTTTCTTTTTTAGTTGTAATTTTCATCCACCATGCTTACTCTACACGCATTCCTAGCAAAAACAAAAACAAAACATTTTAATAAACATTTTTTAATAAAGTAATTTACACCAAAACATCCCTAACGTTGAGAAGGCGTGCCACGTTTAGCCTCTTCCTCATGGTGTTTCTCAACCTAAAAAAAAAGGAAAATGCATTAAAAATTTAATTTTTAATAGGTAATTTTTTACAAATAGTACAAGTATTCAACATCATTATAGTTTGATAAAACATGTCATTGATTTCAATCCCTTTTTTTTAAAGAGAATGGGCACACAAGTGAGCATCATTCTTTCTCTAATTCATTAGGCACCTGTACATGATGCATCCATCCCCATTATCTGTACTTAATACTGTATACTAGAACTGTCTTCTTAGAAGCTTTACATTTAATATACTGTTCTGAAAGAAGTTTACCAATGTTTTATACAAATGTTGAAGCAAACTTCATATCAATTTCATTGATGGCTTTCCATTTTGAAGGAGACATGATATCATATTATGATGATCATGCTTTTTCCCTGACAGCGTTCTTTAGCATACCAGAAGACTGGCTTACTTTCCCAAGTCAAGCAAATAAACAAAACAAAATAGAGAAAAACTTACAATTTTTGAGATATGTGCCAGTGCCTTGCATCCTTCAGCACAATACAGATCTCTTGGTCCATAAGGTGGTTTGATTGTCACATCTCCCAGTACAACAATATTTGGCCCATCCCATCGACAATCATTTATTCTGAAAGAAAAAAGGTTTAGTGAGATTCAGCTTTTCAATTAATAGAATATAAGTTTTTTTGTTTTTTTTTAAATCTCATTGCAAGAACTGGCAACATCTAAATTTGCTCCTAACCTCCACCATAATTGTTATATTTCAATTTTAAGCATATATTGTGTTATAATATAATCCTAAGAACATTTCAATACTACTACTTTTTGGTTGTACATTATGAAATATACAATTTAATAAAATATTTTCTAATTTTACTAGCAATGAACCCTGACTAAATGTCTGAATTTTATCTTAAAAAGCAAAACATGTATTTTGTGCTTGCATTTTATTTCTAATGTATTTCAAACTACCAAAACAGGGTAAAAAAAATAGCCAATCAATGTAAAGTGATAAATACTCACGTTTTTGATATGGTGTTCATAAGTCTTTGTCCTTCAGGAGACACATTTTTTCCAATAAATTTTTTTTGTTTCAATCTGTTTTGTTCTTGCTCACTAAGCTTTTGTGAGATCTGAAATATTTATAGATTTTTTAAATCTAATAATCTAAGATAAAAAGAAAAGGGTTTTAATATTTCAGAAAATGATTAGCATGGTCCAATTCAATATCATAATTACAAAATATATTATCTAGAGTCAGAGAAATATATTTTACTATTTTAAAACAAAATGACAGGCCTTCATGACCGCAAATGCATTAAAAGCATATAACTGCTTCTAAGATGGAATCTTACTTTGATTTCAATGTACTTTTAAAATACATTATGGGAACTTTTTAAAAAGTAGGAAAGTGTTGTGTTAAAAAAAAAATTATCAGCATTTATCTAAAACCAATATTTATTTATGAATATGATACAAAATGATCTACTAAGTGTCTTAATTACAAGGAATTTGTATGAAAGAAAAAATGTTAAATTGAGTTACTAGTGAGGTGAGAGTATGCAGACAAAGCCAATGAGCCTGACAATATATGTCTTGACAAAACTGCTTAGCATTTTATGGTTGCCTGACTAATCTATTGTATTAAGACATGGGAAGAAACATTCATCCTGCTGCTAAGGATGTGAAAATGTGACATATGTCTTGCATCTACCCCAGGCTTGAAAATAAGAATTTTTATTGTTGTTTGGACTTACAACGCACCACTTTGAATTTTTTTTACAAGCTGAATAAAGTTCAATATGACTGTCTAGTTGGGGATATAAGATCACTTAGATGTCTTAAGAAACTTGTAGCATTCTCAAAAAAAGAAAAAGTCAAGTGTATAATCAATTTGAAATAAATATTTTTTTTTACAAAAAGGAGTTGTAGGTTTCTCTGAATATTAATTGTTCATACAAATTAAGCTAAAGTACATGTTAAAACAAAATTAAGACCAAACAGCACACCACTTCTCACCTTAGATACATTTATATATGGTAATGGTTCAGGTGTTTGTTTGTCTTCTAGAATTTCAATGTTTGCAACATAATCCAAATTAAAGATGTAAATGTCAGAAAGCTGTGCAACTTCTCGAGAAGGTGTTTCTAAAGGATTAAAATAACAAAGCATTTTTTAAAATACATTTATATAAGTGAACAATTATATATGTAATTTTCTTTTTGGTATAGTTATTATATATTTCAATGATTGCTTTGAATGATTTCTTAAAAAAAAAAATGTGCATGAGTTAGAAATGCTGCTGAAAAATTTTAGAAGACTAGGCACACACTGACAAGTTTAGTAGCATGTGTTAAGAGTTGTTGGGTCACAGCATTGGCTCCAGGGGTGTGTGTATTGTGTATAAGAGACAATTGGAAGACCAGACAAGCTGTGATCTGTACTAAGTGATTCATGAAGACAGGTGAGGAAATAAATGACTGTTGTGTCATGACTAGAATTTTAATAAATGGATTTAGAAACACATTCTATTAAGTTGTAAGTTGTTAACCAAGTACTTATTGTTTATATAAAATGATGATTGGAAAAGTCAAATTACTGTCAATGTACATAGACTGAAGTAAGGTGAATTATATGAGAAGCAGTGGTTAGAGTCAGTTGACTGTCACTGTACATAGACTGAAGTAAGGTGAATGATATGAGAAGCAGTGGTTAGAGTCAGTTGACTGTCATTGTACATAGACTGAAGTAAGGTGAATGATATGAGAAGCAGTGGTTAGAGTCAGTTGACTGTCACTGTACGTAGACTGAAGTAAGGTGAATGATAAAAGCTAAGAAAAAGACAAGCTCCTTAATGGCCATAAATGTTTCAAAATGGATAAGAATGCATATTATAATATTTGTTAAGTTTAATTATCCTACAAAACAGAATTCAAAGAGAAACCTCTTACAAAGATTTTATCAGTTCACTCATTTTTGTGACTATTTTGTTTTTGTGTACCATTATTTAGATATAAAATATCCAAGGGAAAAAAATGTAAAGAATGCTATTTATTATAACACTCTTTGAAATGAACACTGATGTAATGTTGATTGCTGAATGTCAAGTCATGTTCATTGCAGACATGCTATCAGCAAATTGCCGTCACCATGTCATCTGGTTGCCACCGGCAGGTAGTAAGCCTTCTGTTTCATTATAAATCTCGATTTTTTATCCAAAATTCTAGATCTAGTTCAAACAGTTATAAAATATAAGTAAATATAATTTAATAGAATCTAGAACTAGAAGATCTATTATATTTATATATAGACATAGAGTCTATGTCTATATATAATAATTATATATTATCTATATATAATTCTCTTCATGGCTCAATAGTTTGGACACAGAAAAGTAAAGAAAAGATCACTCTTTTATTTCTACAAGTCGGACTAGAGTTACCCCACGAAAAAAAAAGAGGGGGAGAGAACAAGTAATATTCAGCTGTCACTAAATAGCAGGGCCGGACTTAACCATTGCGACCAAGAAGTCATGGAAAGATCACTCTTTTATTTATTTCTACCCCACGTAACTTTAGCGGCAAAAAAAAAAAAAAAAAAAAAAAAAAAAAAAAAAAAAAAAAAAAAAGAGGGGGGGGGGTGAACAAGTAATCTACTCTGTATTCACCCGTCACTAAATAGCAGGGCCAGACAACTGTTGTGGGGCCCTATGCAAAACGGATTTTGCGAGGTCAAAAATTAAGAAAAATAATTTTATTCATTCTTTACTACATACCAAATTACTTTATGAGCCTTGCCTGTAGCGAAAAATTATATTTCCTACATAGATCACGATCAATAGCAAGAATTACTGAATGTTTCAATCTATCTACGAGAATTTTTGAACTCAAGTAATTCTTCATTAGTTTGAGGCGGGAGAAGCTTCTTTCACCTGATTCCACAATTACGGGTATTGCATAATGCACGTAGGATTGGCTTTTTCCATATTGAATGATACCCCAAAATGACAATTTTTGTGTGATGAGAATGAGTAAAAAGAAAGGGAATATAGCTAAACATAGTGCTGATGAGGGGTAGAGTTGGGTATAATGTGAATAATGAAAAAAATAATGTTTTCATGAGTGGTACAATCCTGCTCTCTCTCACAATCACTCACAATCTTTTTTCAGTCCTTGTTGCTCTGATTATTATACCTAGCATGGTATCATCAACACAGTACCAGGAAAAAAAAAGTAGCGGGAGGGACAATTATTAATCAATCAGGTACCAAATTAGGTCACATTCACTGAGTGGAGTGAGCAGGCTAGACGCAGTTGTTTTTTTGTTTTTTTTTGTCGGGTCAACTAGATCTAGGTAGGTCACAGTATATATATATGGCCCTTTGTAAAGTTGAAGGTTTAACAGAGAAGGGAGCAATTAAAAGAGGGAAAAGTGACACTAATCTGTCGGTCTTGAGTTAGTTTAAAAAGAAATTGATAATAAAATTTAAAAAAATTGAAGATAATATTATTTTTAAGTGCAAGTTAGTGTACAGACAGTGTTTGTTAGTGTACAGAGTGGGGAATGGTGTTCGTTAATGTTAGCGACCCTCTTCAACATCATAATTTACTGTAACTATGCGTAGCATAACAAAACAATATAGCTATTTTTATTGACAAATGGATGACGAGTTTATAGATGTTTGTAGTTTTTTTCTAGGACTAATCTTTACAGAGCTATAAAAATTCAAATGTAAAAATTGCGGCAGCAGCGCTAAACTTGTTCGGAAGAGGGAAATTACCATATATTGATATATAATAAATATATATATTAATGATGATCTAGTTATAGATCTATGGTATATAATAATAATAATGATTACGATTATACACTAACTATCTATTAGACTTAGTATTAGTATTACAGTCAGACAATAGACAGAGTACAGTAGACAGACTAAGAGTATACAGTATAATATAAAACTATAACTAGATTAGATATAAATAATATAGATCTAATTATTTAATATTTTTATAAATATTATTATATTTATATTATATTAATATTACTAATCAAGGTCCCCTGAGCCTTCAGGCCTAGTCACTACACTAGACGTGACTAGAGTACTAGAGACAGTACACTGAGTACAGGTAACAGAGTAGTTATCTGACTAGGTCGTCTAGGTCTACCAATTTTATTTTTATCTTTATGAACTTATGTCTTTAATTATAATAGTTTAATCTTATTCTTACCTATAGACAGGATTTTCGTAGCATAATCGAATGATCTAACAGCACCTTTGTATGTATCTTGGTGACAGTCAACAATTTTTATCACACTACCGATGCTGAAAAATTCGCCGTTTTCGAGACTCATTATCAGGTTAAATTTAATCTTAATCTAGGTTAGATTCTAGATCTAGAGTAATCTAGACGGTCATGTTTTTTTTTTTTTTTTTTTTTTACTAGATCGAAAAAGAATAGTTGCCCTTTGTTAACGAAGGAAGCTGCCAAAAACAAATGCAAACGTTGGCCAGATTTTTAAAAATTGTTCAGACTATTCTACTTTTTGTTATTATTAGACGATCTTAAGATTGAGAAGAAAAAAATCTTTCAATTAAAATTGTTGACACAAAAAGGCTACTTAGACTGGTCACTTTGTTATGCCCATCTCAGTCTTTCAGGAATTCAAAGGTCGTCCTTTCGTAGCGTATGCTTAGCACCCATTACACAAGAGAAGAAATGAGATGAGCAACATTCGGATATTACTTTTAAAGCCAAAAAATCACATTTTTATGTACCCCCCCCCCTCCTTTTGTAAAATAAAAAAAAAAACGTAACAAAATCCACCCACCCCTAGAGTAACACAACAAGAAAATTCGAATTTTACAAAGGATTTTATTTATTAAATATCATTTTTCATCATGGTATCGGTAGAAACTATGGGAAAATATTGACTTCTTTGGGCGCTTCAATCTCATTATCGAAATTTTGAAGACAAATTTCACAAGCGTTTATCCATTCCAACTCATCCTCATCAGAAACGAGGACTTTAGGACTTTCTTTCGTCGCTTTATCAGTCGCTTTGGTGTCAGCTACACATGCAATTTGTGCTTTCAAGTCATCCTTTAATGTTAGCGAAAATGAGTTGTCGATGTTTTATCACGCTCACATCTGCAGTATTTCAAGTTTTAATATCACTGCCTTGTAGGGGCAATTTACACATTAAAAATAAACTTCATAAAATCCCAAATGCTGTTAGTAAGGTCATTGGCAAAAAAAAAAAAAAAACTTTTGGGCAACTGTACAAGAAAAACATTCATAAGAATTTGCTAAAAAAAAATTAGAAATGAAAAATCACCCTCTGTGCAGGATTTTGTTATTTTGCCATTATAAAGCAGATACAAGACACTGACCGATACAAAGTCAGACTTAAGAACTCTTTAGTTCCCTAGATCTAGTGCTAATGGAGCATTGGGGGGGGGGGTCGCCCCTACCGCCCCCTCCAGCCCAGCAACTGCCAGTATGTTTGTAACTGTGTCGCAGGTCAGTGTTCTATTACGATTAGTCTCGAATCGCGTCAATGTAGTTTGTATTAAAAATTAAAAACGTAAGCAGGATATCAAAATATTTCGACCATTTGAACCGATTGTCGTGGGAGTCATTTTTTGAGAGCCGGTTTTCGGTGAACCAGTTGTCTGTAAAACAGACAATTGTCGAATGCAAAATCCCGCAAGACGTTGGATGTTGGCGGCGGGCAGGGTTCGAACCTGGAACCTTCGAGACGACAATTGTGGTTGAACTTGAACTAGTTTATGAATGCAATGGCGCAGTGCAGTAACTTAGTTTGAAGATTTAAAATTTCCCAAGAGATCTAGTCTAGTCAAGATCAAGAAAGATCTAGAATAGGCTACTGCATTGACAATTTTTCAAAATGTATTTTAGTTATTAAAAGTAGTTTTATAGTTTGTCATAGATTTATTTTATGGTCACATTGGACTTGTATCCAAGTTTGAATTTCTTTATTGTTAATCATTTCATCCAGGAGAGGTTTCTGTCAGTCTTCCTTAACCTTTGAGTCTTATCTTATAAAATACAGAGGTTACTTAAAAAAAAAAAAGAATATGATTTCCTACGCGTGTTCTTAGGTCAATCTAGTCATGCTTGTTAACCTATGATTTAAATTCTGCCAAGTCATTGGTTTTCCTGGCTGTCTCAGGTAACACATTCCGTGTTTTAATATCACTAGGGAAGAAGGAGCATTTGTAAGAATTTGTTCTAGCATATGGAACAAAGAATCTGTCTTTTGTCACGTGTTTATTACGTTTATTTAACTGGCAGATCTTGATACTATAAACGTGTGACATATGTGGGTTCGGAGGTGCCTTGATTATAGTTCAAACACTTTAACAAGTAATGAAGTAACAAAGTGCTGATATGTTTTCTTTAGTTTTAATTATTTAAAACTTGAACTTGAAACAATAAATGTATGTACAAAGATATATATATAACAGATACAGGATTCAGTGAAATGTTCAATAAAATGAGTAAATATTTACTTTAAAAACTAGCGACTACTAAGTCTAACTTTCTAGCGCTCTCTCTCGTCTCAAGCTAACAGTCCGCCTTTTATATCTTTCTTTAGGATAAAGAACAGTGACAATTCAATACCCATCCTTGACTCCTTGACCCGTTTACATTTAATTTTCCTTTTAATTGTTTTTGTAATTTAACCTACGTTAATTATGTTTCCCTGCTGTAGCCTTGAACTAAGCTTTAATCGGCGTCTTTCTGGCATTTAAGCGTGGGTACGCTGACCTGATTTGAGATAGGTACAATGTCCTCATTTGTAAACAATGAGGTGTCACTAGGGACGTGACATATACCCCCCTCTTCCTAAGCGGGATGCATGTTGAGTAAAACGGAACTGCAACCGCTCAATCTTATATATGATAATGTTACAAACGTACAATGATGTTACTTCTTTCATGTATAAAATCAGTCATAATATTCAATAATATGTAGTATTCTAGTTTTAGAGTTCTTCACAATAATAACATATGTAAGCATGGCAAATGCAGGAAAAATATCGAGAAAAATTATTATAGTCATAAGACTTGAAAACTTCTATCCAATGTAAATATTAAAATACATATACATTTCATATATAATCATTTTTAGTCAATGTATGAATCAAATTTTAAATCAAAACAAAATGTACAAGTTATGTTACTGGTAGTTGTAATCTAAGTACATCTCGACAGGGTGTCTGCTAGGACGTTCAGCTTCCCTGGGATTGTTTTGACTGTGAACTGGTAGTCTGTTAGCATTAAACTCCATCGTGTTAATCTGCTGTTAGACAGTTTTCTAGTGTTTAGAAATTGGAGAGGAAAATGGTCTGTAAGTAGGTTGAATGGTTTGCCTAACAGATACTTGGTAAAGCGATTTATGGACCAAACTATCGCTAAACACTCTCTTTCAATTGTAGAGTATCTGGTTTCCGCTGGTAACAATTTCCTGCTAATATAGAACACGGGATGTAGTGTTCCATTGTGCTCTTGCATTAAACAGGCTCCGATCGCTTCGGAAGACGCGTCCGTCGCAAGGTGGAATGTTTTGTTTTGGTCTGGTAACTTGAGAATGGACTCGTGTGAAAAGGTGTCCTTGATTCTCGTTACAGTGTCTTCCAGTTCTTGTGAATGAAGTACTTTGTTTGGTTGACCTTTCTTGGTAAGGTTTGTCAAGGGCGATGTGAGAGTTGTGTAATTAGGTATGAAACATCGGTAGAAATTACATAGTCCTATTATACTCCTGATTTGTTTCTTTGTCTTAGGCACTTGAATGTCTAATATTCTCTTGATGATTTCATCTTGAGGTTTTAAAGAGTTGTAGCTTACTTTGTAACCTAAAAATGTTACTTCATTCATGGCTAGTTCCATTTTGCTGGGTTTGATAGTGAAGCCATGCTGTCTTAGTTCATGAAAGATTTCTTTTAGTCCTTGCAAATGTTCTTCCCAACATTTGTGAAAGATACATATGTCGTCTATATATGAAACAGTTTCTTTTCTTTGTCCGAATAGTCGGTGTATTGCTCTGTTGAATGTACTACTTGCATTGACTAAACCAAATGGCATGTAGTTCAATTGGAATAGTCCAAATGCAGTAGTGAAAGCTGTGTATGGTTTACATTGTTCTTTCATTGGAATTTGGTAATATCCCCTTGAAAGATCTATTTTTGTAAAAAATTTTGCTTCAGCAAACTGTGTCATGAGATCTTCTGAATTTGGCATAGGGTAAGAGTCTAGGCAAGTAATTTTGTTGAGTTGCCTAAAGTCTACACACATTCTAGGTGTTGTAGCATTGTGTCGTTTCACAAGTAGGATAGGTGCTGCGTAGGGCGAATTTGAATGTTCAATTATGCCTTGTTGTAGTAATTGGTTGATTTCTTTTTGTAGAAAGTCTCTATAATGTATTGGAACTGGATATAGTCTTTGTTTTGTTGGTTTGTCGCAAGTCAAATTGATCTCATGTTCAATAACTGATGTTTTGCCTGGAACGTCGGTAAAAATTGCTGAGTAATTCTTTAGTATCTCTGATACGTCTTGCTTTCTTTGACATGATAAATTGTTCAATTTTATGTCTTTCCATGATTCTGTTTGTGTTGATATTGGATTCGGGAGTATAAGTTCTTGTGTATCATTTGAATCACTTTCTTGAAGAACAGTCAAACATGTAATTGTGTCTTGCACTGTTTCATTTTCTTGCATTTCTTCATTATATTTATGAAGCATATTGATGTGATAGACTTTCTTTTTGTTGTTTATTTCAATTTCGTAGTCTACGTCTGTGACTTTCTTGGTAACTAAAAATGGTCCTTGCCACTGATTAAAAAACTTGTTCTTTTTAACTGGCAATAATAGTCTCACTTTATCTCCTGGTTCTAATTTTCTCAAAGTTCTGCTTTCGTTTACTCGTCTTTGGGTAGCTATGTTGGCTTTTGCTGTTTCTTGTTTAGCTTTTTGACATGCTTGAATGACCATATTTCGAGTGTCTATGACATGTTGAAATGCTGTTTTTGTTGCTGTTGCATTCTGTCTTGGTGCCATTAATGATTCTTTTAGTGCTGCCATAGGTCCTCTCGGATTTGCGCCGTAGAGCATTTCAAATGGAGAAAAACCTGTAGTTTCTTGTTGACTTTCTCGGTAAGCAAAAAGTGCTGCTGGTATTAAAAGATCCCAATTTTGTGGGTTGTCATTTGCTATTTTTGATATGATTTGCTTCAAACTAGAATTCATACGTTCGCAGAGCCCGTTACTCTGTGGGTGGTAGGCCGTTGTAAATTTCATCCTTATTTTGTACATGTCCATGAATGCTTTCGTAATTTCCGCTGTAAATTGTCCCCCTCGGTCGCTTAGTATCACCTCTGGTAGTCCGGTTCTGGAGAAAATTTCTGACAAAGCTCTGGTAATGTCAATAGCTGTTATGTTGACTAATGGTATTGCTTCTGGCCATCTTGTACATGTATCAACTAAAGTAAGTATGTATTTATGCTTTCTTGCTGATTCAATTGGTATGGGTCCAATAATGTCAATGGCGACTTTCTGGAATGGTTTGTCTGTGAGTTCTACAGTTTGAATGGGTCCTTTCATTTGACAAATATGACATGTACTGACGAACTTCTTCACATCTTTCGTTATGCTTGGCCAATAGAAATGTTGTAGAATTCTTTTCTTTGTTCTGGATACCGCCATATGTCCAGAAAAAGGTTTGCTGTGTCCCGATTTGATTATTGTCTTTCTGTAAGTTTGTGGCACGACTATTTGATCAATGATTTCATTTTTGTTTTTGCTTCGTTTCATTAGCATTCCGTTGTCAAGATATGGTTCATTGTTTGATTCTGGATTTATATTGGTCTGTGCTTTCTTGTATAGCCTTGATAAAGTAGGATCTTTCTTTTGTTCTTCTTTAAATTCTTCATTGTTGAATTCAGGCGGGATGTTTGAATTGCTAGTCATTTCATTTTGATTAGTGGTTTCTTGATCTGTAGTTTCTTTGGTTGCGTTGTCATTTTGTTGATTTGAGCTTGATTCATTCTGTAGATTTTCTGATTCAATGTTTTCTTTTGTCATTGATCTTGTAATGACTGCATTACATTCTTGGCTTACTTTTATGGCTTCGACCAGTCTTGTAGGTCTCGTTGAGTGCAATCACGAACTCCTTTAATGTTGCCAATCAACAGATTTACAGGTAAATTGTCTGATACTAGTGCTTCTACATCACCACTGTAGAAAGGTGTTGTAATGTTAATTTCTGCTACAGGTAGATTGCTGACTGTACCATTGAAAGCTGTAGCCGCAACATATTTGCCTGTGTATTGATGAGTCTTAACAAATTTTGAATGTACGACCACGGATGTCGAGCCTGTGTCTCTGATCACTTCCACTTTCTGGTTTCCAACTAAACCTGGATAGTATTCTAGACCTTTAGACTTTGTAACTATAGTCATTGTTGTGTGGTCAGATCTAGGTTTTCTGTTGTAGAATTTGTTTTGATTACCATAGTTTTAATTTCTTGTAGATTGTGGCTGGTACCTGGATGCTTGTTTTTCTTTGGATCTGTCACTTAAGTTGTTTTGTTTCTTTCTACATTCGTTTGCGTAGTGACCTTTAAGATGACAGTAACTGCATTCTATGTCTCTGGTTTTACATTGTGAAGCATAATGTCCTTTGAAATTACAGTTTGTACATATTGGCGTTTTTTCTGGTCTTGAGAATCGTGGTGTTCTGGTTTCTTTGGTATAACAGATGAAATTTTCTTCTGCAGACTGTTTAATAGGTTTGTTTGGATATGCTGCCCTGTATTGTCGTACTATTTGAGTCAAAGTTTGAATGTCTTTTGGTTGTCTTTCAATGATAAACGATTGAATATCTTCTGAGTGTGCATGTGTAATGGCATCTATGATGACATGCTCTCTCAGATTTTCGTATGAATTTTCTATTTTTGACAAGGAGATCCACCTATCAAACCACATGGTCATGTTTGATATAAATATTAATGGATCATCTTCTTGTCGAGGCCTTTCTGTATAGAACTTTTTTCTGTATGCGTCTTGTGTAGCGCCATACTGTCTCAGGAGTGCTTCTTTGACATTGCTATAGTTGTCTAGTTCGTGCGCTGGAAGTTGAATGCAAATGTCTATGGCTTTACCCGTAAGAAGGCTCATGAGAGTTCTAGAGTATTGTTCTTCAGGTAGACCTGATGCTTTTGCTAATTCTTCAAAACGCATCAGATAAGAATCAATATTGTCTTTGGATTCTTGAAAATTTGCCATTTTTGACATTTGTTTATATTTGTCAAAACCTGCAGACTTTTGTTGGGCATTCGCTGCTTCTTTTTGTGCCTGAGCTAATTGTATGTCTTTTTCTTTTATAAGGCGTTCTTCTTCTTTGATACGGAGTTCGTGCTCCATCTCTTCTTTTCGTTGTGCTAATACTTCATTTTTATGTTCTTCAAGTTCTTGCTTTGCCCATTGTAGTCTTTCTGGTTTAGGCATGGCTAATTCTTTGGCCATCTCGAGAAAATCTTGAAGTGTCAACATTTTAGCTGCCATGGTAATTCAGTAGCAAGTAGTCTTGTACTTGTTAAATTGTTGGTTGAGTCTAAATGATTGTCGTTACTCAAAAGTAGACTTGAATATACTTCAATTGAAATGTTCTTAGGTTATTTTTATTTAGAAGATACACAATAGTTCAATGTTTCACCTTATAAATCGTCGTTATAAGATGATGATTTCTGATCACTTGTGAGTGACAGTAAATAATAGTTTCCGCTTGATTAGGCAATATGGAAAACAATTACTAGTAAGTAAATATACAAGGCGATCTAAGTTGATAGATCAAGCCTGTAAAATGACGTAAGGTTGTACTGACCTTGTCATAAAGACATGTAGTAGACTTGAACGTGAAGTTTTCGTCGTAGTGAGAGGCTGAGTTGTGACGTAGAACTATCGTCTGTAGTTCTAGTTTGATGCAACACAACTGTCAAAGAGTTGTTTCGATGCAGGTTGGTTATCGTGGCAGACGTCAAAGGTTGCCAGATGAAAGTATTGATCCTGTAGTAGTTATCACGTTGATGAATAAATTCGTTGTACATACAGCCGTCGGAGGTGTCAATTTATGTCACGTGTTTATTATGTTTATTTAACTGGCAGATCTTGATACTATAAACTTGTGACATATGTGGGTTCGGAGGTGCCTTGATTATAGTTCAAACACTTTAACAAGTAATGAAGTAACAAAGTGCTGATATGTTTTCTTTAGTTTTAATTATTTAAAACTTGAACTTGAAACAATAAATGTATGTACAAAGATATATATATAACAGATACAGGATTCAGTGAAATGTTCAATAAAATGAGTAAATATTTACTTTAAAAACTAGCGACTACTAAGTCTAACTCTCTCGTCTCAAGCTAACAGTCCGCCTTTTATATCTTTCTTTAGGATAAAGAACAGTGACAATTCAATACCCATCCTTGACTCCTTGACCCGTTTACATTTAATTTTCCTTTTAATTGTTTTTGTAATTTAACCTACGTTAATTATGTTTCCCTGCTGTAGCCTTGAACTAAGCTTTAATCGGCGTCTTTCTGGCATTAAAGCGTGAGTGCGCTGACCTGATTTGAAATAGGTACAATGTCCTCATTTTGTGAACAATGAGGTGTCACTAGGAACTGTGTTTGTAACTTAAGCTATGCTAATTTTGTTTCCCTGCTGTAGTCTTGAGCTAAGTTTTAATCGGCATCTTTCTGGCATTTAAGCGTGGGTACGCTGACCTGATTTGAGATAGGTACAATGTCCTCATTTGTAAACAATGAGGTGTCACTAGGGACGTGACATCTTTATCTATGTGTCTTTCTGAGTATTTTATTAGGTTTTCGTTTTGTATTTGAAGATTATAGTTCAGTGTTTTATGTATTATTGCTACTTTACTTTAAAGTCTTCTATCCTGAAGGCATTTTATAATTGGTGATTTTACTAATTGTGTTACTCTGAATCTCACTGCTCTATTTTGTGTCTGTTCCAGTTTCTTTATGTTTTCTTAAGTTGAGGTTCCAAACAAATGATGCATATGCTAATATTGGCCTAACCAATGTTAATACGTTAGTTAGACACAATCACAACATAGGCATGTATCATTTACTTTTAAAGAAATAATACAATGAACATAAACGATGTGATCTAAACATTTTGCGCCAAAACGTCCTGTTTCGATTTTTTTTTTGGACTACTAAACAAGAGGAGAATTTTTTATGAACAAAAACATTTGTTCCTAAAACATCTATTGAGTTCTCTATGCATCTATGTCGCTTTTTCACTTAGGTGTCAGTGGGCAAGTTTTGACTGTAGAAGAGGGATCCCCGGGTAAAAAAAAAACTGAGAACCTCTGAAATATTTAAACGTGTTCTAATAGTAATTTATGATTTATTTCTCCCATGTGAAGCAAATAAAAAATACTTTCATGTTCACTTCTTACGTGGTCACACCACTTGTTATTAACACATGCAATAGCTAACCGTCCCAGAATTCTATCAATCTCGGAAGATCCAATGAAAACGAGCAATCAACAATCAAAACAAAACAAGAGTGCAATAACGAAAACACATACACACACAACTCTGCTGAAGTCTGAATCTATTTGATATGTTTTATTATACTAGAAACAATGGTATCCACAGAGCAGTCTATATCAACTGTTACATGTCTTTCGAACTCATCAGGCTCCTCTAGTATGTCAATCTGTGACTGGAGGAGTTCGGCGGGCATGAAGTGACCTTTGCGCTCCTTTAGACGGGCAGAAATCAATGTAGGTGAGCCTTTGAGGTAGACAAAGAGTACAGGGCAACCGTTCTCCTGAGTGCCAGCATGTTCCTTTCTTAAAGCGTCCTCGCCAAATACCAAAATGTCCCTATACTTTCGTTTCAGCGCCGAGCAAGTTACAATACCTGGTGTATTAGAATCTGATAAACTGTGAAAAGGGAGGTGGAATTTATAAAGGCATAATAATATTAACTAGAAATTGATTCCATTTGTAGGAATATCGAGATTTAATAAGTAAATCATATATTAATATGATACGTGCACTTATGCCTATATGAAAAAAAAGTTATGTACAAATTAGTATTGGCACCACAATTATTAATTTATGTTAAAAAAAATACTGGTATGTGCATTTTTTTTTATCTTACCTTTTTATGTAACCGTATATAGCGAGGAGCCAAGGTATTCTATCCTTTTGACAATAAAAAAAAATAGAGTGATAAGACAAAGAGTTTAAAAAGTTGTTAAGTATCTAATTAAATTCTAAATCATAGCTAGGCCTATAGCCTATGTAGGCTAGATATGCATAGTTAGCCTATATACAGCTATGCATAGGCCTAGTTAGGGCCTATATATAGGGGCCTATGCATCAATCATTAGTAATTTTAATGATTAAAAGCAGCTAAAATTGAATTATATTGTTGCAAAATAGATTAAAATTCACAAATACGATGATAGTTTTTTAGCGCTACTAGTTTTGTGTGAAAAGTCTGTTCGTCCGTCCCGTTTAGATCTCGTAAACTAGAAAAAATAGTGAAAATCCGACATCATAATATTCTAGTCCATTCAAAGTTCTGATGTAACGGCTACTTTTTTTATTTTCTAAAAGCGAAAAATCAAATTTTTTAAAGATAATTTATGCAAGCAGTTTTATACCACTTTTACAACAATTCTCTATTAATAGTAACAAACACTGGGGACTCTTTAGTATGTCCTCCACTTATAATAATTCAGATGTTCTTTCTGAAAATGTTGATACCTGCCTGGGTAGATCACTTCGGGGGCCGATTTGAGTTTGTGTTTCTACACAAACTGTCTCTGTGACCTTGTTTTTTTTTTAAAAAGGTAAAAACAATTGGCATAAAATTTATATTTCAAGTAAGTATTAGGCTTACATAGGTTTGATAATATTAGGACTATTAATTCTATGATTTGTATCAATCAAGATTAATCTGTATTTTTTTATGTGAATAAATATATGTAAATAAGCCAACCTCATCAGTTAAAGGGTAGCCCGAGGCCATTTTTTTCTTATTTTCCTCACTATGAAAGTTGTCGGCATCTCGATAAGAGCAATGAATCTGAAGAGAACGAAAATTCGTTTTCATTTAAATGCATTGCGTTGAATTAAAAAAAAAAAGATCAAATAAAGTTGAACACAATAAAGAACACGACTAAGCAAATTGATTTTCCTTAGGACTTTATTTTTCTAAAAAATTCAATGTATTTCTAGCTTATAGCCACTTTTGATTGCATTCAAAAACAAGAATAACTAACATAATGAGGTTAAAAATGTTGATTTATCGATTTTTTATATTTATTTTTACATTGACCGATGTATGTAACATAGGCCTATGACAAAATCCCCAGCTAAATATTCATGTTACATTATCGCTGACTGCAGAGAGGAGGATCATTGCAATGGAATTGAGATGCTACAGAAGGATCCTAGGTATCACATTCAAAGACTGCATCACAAGCCAAGAGATTAGAGATAGGGTTACTGCAGCGATTGAACCCTCATGATAACCTGCTAACTATCGCTAAAAATCTATGGCCATATTACAAGATCTTCAGGGCTCGCCATTGAAAGGCAAAAGACAGAGAGAGGAATGGAGAAAGTCGGTCGAAGAATCTTGCATGGTGCCCCAACGGTCTAACAGACTAATGGTAAAAGGTAAATATCCATCTAACATAAAAGCCTTTTTTCAAAAAGACATAGGCCTACGGTTGTCCTCATTAATGCATTGACACGAGAAGCGTCACGATGTAGCGTCTTAACTGTTCTCACTTGAATGCGACGGAGGCTGATAGAAATTAAAGGCCTACACTTAAACAACGGAGTTGAAACTATAACTTGAGTTCTAGATCTAAATAGTTAAAACGCCATATAGGCTACAGTATCAACAAAGTAACCTCACCAATTATAATAATCCAAAATTATAGAAATAAATAATGAAATACACGTAACATATTTTTTGCTATAAAAACTTTATTTTGGGGAAGCTAGAGTAAAGGCGGTTGGTCGTTGTGCTGGCCACATGACACCATCGTTAACCGTTGGCCACAGAAACAGATGATCATTACATCATCTGCCCTATAGACCACATGGTCTGATAGGGGATCTTTGCTTTTTTTCTTTTTACTTTGTCAACTAACCTAGTCCCGGTGTTTCTGGACTCCCCTTATAGGCCTGTTTATCTTCCGATGTTTCTAGACTCCTGAATCGAGATAGTTCTGGACTACTCTAAATCAATTCTGAAATCCAGGAGCTATATATATTCTACTAATTCTAGTACGAAATTACGAACTCGCAAATTCAACGAGTGGTGACGTCGCGATAGTAGGCCATTGGAGTGATCGTTAAATGAACTTGTGTGTTACCCGTGCTTGTAATCGTGCTAGTATTTGTAATCGTGTTCGCATTATCGTAGTCTGTGAATCGTGACCAGTCTGTACTGTGTTATTGTGTGTATCAGTCGTGTTTTATTGAAATAAAGCCTTGTTTCTAAGGTTATGAATTGACTTAGTATATTACAATTTATTTCAATAAAACCATTCTTAAATGGACAAGTTTTTGCGTCCCAATAGACTGGATGCTGATCCTAGTTCAACTAATGCTTCAGTTACATGGAAACATTGGATTTCTTGTTTTGACAGATTCGCAACGAAGGTAGGGGCTAGTGAAAGCGAACAGTTTGACCTGCTATGCAACTTTGTGTCTCCATCCTTATATCAGTACATTTCTACCTGTTCTAAATACTCAGAAGCAAAATCTATTCTTGAGAATTTATTTGTGAAGGCCCCTAATGAAACATTGGCCAGACATTTGCTTGCAACTTGCAAACAAGAAGTCGATCAAAGTCTTGATCAATTTGTACACAAGCTGAGAGTGATGGCCAGAGATTGTCAGTTCCGAGCTGTCAGTGCTGACAAAAATGAAGAGGACGCCATTCGCGATGCCTTTGTTAGCGGCATGCGTTCGAGTGTAATTAGACAGAGGCTACTTGAGAAAAGATCCCTTGACTTGAAAATGGCTTTAGATATTGCCAAGACTCTCGACATGGCCCAAAAAGAATCCAGTTCATTTAGTACTCCGTCTCAATTGGTAGAGTCATCTCTTTCGTCATCGGCAATCTCAACCGAAGAAATGGTGGACTCAGAAACAATCGCAACAGTGAATACTAAATGTTTCTTTTGCGGAGGTAGTCGGCATCTCAGAGCGAAATGCCCTGCCAAAGACTGCATGTGTCATTCGTGCGGGAAAAATGGACATTTTTCGAAGGTTTGCAGGTCTCGCAACACTCCTATAACCAAAACAAAAGTCAAAACATCTCCTAGCCACGAGATTAAAAGACAATCTTGTAAAGATTGTAGCTGCATTAAGGACTCTACACATCTAACATCACTAATTGCTACTTCGTCTGTACCTGGTTTAACTAAATCAACAGTACACATCTCTGTAAATGGCGTGAACCTAAAAGCCCTAATTGATACAGGTAGCGGGGAAAGCTACATTTCTTCAAACATACCAAGAGAGTACGATTGGTCAGTGACACGTTCAAAGCACAAAATTTCTATGGCGTCATCTCAACTGTCAAGCGTCACAAGAGGCCACACGTTTGCATCACTAAAATACAAAGGGGAAGTTTACAATCAATTCAAACTTTCGTTACTAGATGAACTTTGCACTGATGTAGTGCTTGGGTTAGATTTCCTCACATTACACAAAGAACTGATAATTCCATTCAACGGTGGTCGACCTGCATTTCATGTCTGCTCGCTCAATGCTGTTAAGGTAGAGGCACCACAATTGTTTGCAAATTTATCCCCTGATTGCAGACCTATTGCTACTAAATCTCGTCGTTACTCCTTCCAAGACACACAATTTATTAAATCTGAAGTTGAGAAATTGATACGAAACGGTATCATTGAACCTTCCAAATCACCTTGGAGAGCTCAAGTCCTTGTCACGACCAATGAGAGGCACAAAAAGCGAATGGTCGTTGATTATAGCCAAACTATAAATAGATTTACTTACCTGGACGCTTACCCCATGCCTAGAGTGGATGAAATGGTGGAGAAAATTTCCAGGTATGAAATCTTTAGCACATTGGATCTGGAGAGTGCTTATCACCAGATACCTATCCAACAGAGCGAAAAGAAATACACAGCCTTCGAAGCCTGTGGTAAACTCTACCAGTTTTGCAGAATACCCTTTGGGGTCACTAACGGTGTAGCTTGCTTCCAGAAAACCATAGACACTATTATAGAAAAAGAAAAGTTGTCTGACACGTTTGCCTATGTCGACAATGTAACAATATGTGGTACAGATGTAGACTCCCATAACAAAAATCTGTTGCATTTTCAGAAGGTAGCTCTGGAACACGGAATAACTTTCAACGAAAGTAAAAGTGTATTTGCTACTAAGAAGGTAAAGCTGCTTGGATATGAAATATCCAAAGGGCATTTGAAGCCGGACCCTGATAGATTCAAGCTCTGCGAGATTTGCCACCTCCAAAAGATCTGAAGTCTCAGAAAAGGATTGTAGGACTTTTGGCATATTATGCTCACTGGATACCAAATTTCTCCGACAAAATGTATCCTATAATGAAAAATCAAATTTTTCCTGTACCTACAGAAGTAAAAACAGCGTTGGAAGACTTGAAAGAAGAATTGCAGAAAGCAGCAATTTTCACCATAAAGTATGACCATCCTCTAATTGTGGAAACTGACGCTTCTGACATCGCAGTAGCTGCCACTTTAAATCAGGAGGGAAGACCTATTGCATTCTTCTCTAGAACTCTTTCACCTACTGAAAGGCATCAATCTGCCATAGAGAAAGAAGCCACTGCAATAATTGAAGCCATACGCAAATGGAAGCATTATTTGTGTGGCAATCATTTTACCCTTATTACGGACCAGCGGTCTATTTCATACATATTGAAAGACACTCATGACAAGAAAATTAAAAACGATAAGATACAAAGGTGGAAACTGGAACTGGCAAACTTCAAGTTTGATATACAGTATAGACCTGGGAACGCCAACACAGCAGCAGACACCTTGTCTAGAGGGCACTGTGCAACCATGACAAAACAAAGTAGCCTGAAGATGTACCATGACTACCTGTGTCATCCAGGTGTCACTAGACTTCTACATTATGTCAGGTCAAAGAACTTACCCTTCTCGGTTGAAGAGGTCAGACAGACCATTCAACAATGCAGAACCTGCAATAGAATTAAACCGCAATTCTATAAGGAATTTGCAGGTACGCTCATCAAGGCCACACAGCCGTTTGAAAGAATAAGTGTTGACTTTAAAGGTCCTTTGCCTTCAGCTACTCGCAACAAGTATTTGTTAACAATGATTGACGAATATTCGCGGTTTCCATTTGCTTTTCCCTGTCCTGATATGACATCTAAGACAGTAATAAAGTGCTTCGACCAGTTATTTTTCCTCTTTGGAACACCCAGTTACATCCACTCTGATCGTGGCACATCATTTATGTCCACAGAAACTACAGAATATCTACATTCTAAGGGCATAGCCACTAGCAGGACAACGCCATATAATGCCAAAGGAAATGGGCAAATAGAAAAGCTGAATAAAACATTGTGGCAGGCTATTTTATTAGCATTGGACTCAGGGAAGTTGGAACTATCACGATTATATATTATACGATTTCCAAACGGCCGGGAGGAGACAGTGTCGCTTAGGCACCTGGCGCCAAAGGTTGCAGCTAATAAGTTCAACCTCTTGTACCAATGGGTCTAAGCGACACTGTCTCCTCCCGGCCGTTTGGAAATCGTATATGGAAAGGAAAGTTCCACGAACGACTATTTCGAACCAGAGAACGGTATTCTGCCTCAAGAGGTCGGTGACTCTTTGGATCTCTCACCAGGGAGTCGCTACGGGCCTGAAACTATCAGTAATTCACAGAGTCCCACCCCAATGATGTACAACCAGCCAGAAGTCATCAGTGACTCACAGGGGAGCCACCCAATGCCAGAGGCCAATATTGACTCGAGTCCCGTACAGGACAGTTACGACTTGCAAGGAGAAAAGTCTACGCCAGAGATACCTCCGGATCCTTCCCTTCATACGCATGGTTATAACCTAAGACCCAGAAAGAAATAAAGGAGGGGTGAATGGAGTGATCGTTAAATGAACTTGTGTGTTACCCGTGCTTGTAATCGTGCTAGTATTTGTAATCGTGTTCGCATTATCGTAGTCTGTGAATCGTGACCAGTCTGTACTGTGTTATTGTGTGTATCAGTCGTGTTTTATTGAAATAAAGCCTTGTTTCTAAGGTTATGAATTGACTTAGTATATTACAGCCATAATCGTTGAAAACTTTCGCTGTAAAATCCTCTTGCGCTTGAGGATAACTTTTTAAAATGTCTTTTATTCATTTGGCGGGGAAAAAAACAAACATCTTCATCTAGGAGGTCACGACAAATAAACTCGTCACCATATAGACAACAGTCACGGCCTAGCAAACGTAAGGGTTAGTCAGGGTGTTTTGTTTAGCCATCATAGCAATTAACCGCCAATATATCCTTCAACAAATTAGACAAATATCAATTGATATTAATAGTTTAAAAAGTTAGATGGGGTTAGGCCTATGCAAAAAAAAAAAAAAGAAAAAAAAAAAGCTTTTTAAAGTAGAATTGGGTTAACTGGACCAGCCATTTATACGGACCGAATAATTAAAAACCAAAAACAATTTTATTATATATGTGTAATGTTATCAGGTTATTTGAAAATAATTCCACAGATAGATGATAGGCTATATATATATATATATATATATATATATATATATATATATATATATATATATAGATAGATAGATAGATAGATAGATAGATAGATAGATAGATAGATAGATAGATAGGGAAGTAGGTGCGTAGCTAGGTAGACAGACAGACAGACAGACAGATAGATAGATAGATAGATAGATAGATAGATAGATAGATAGATAGATAGATAGATAGATAGATAGATAGATAGATATTAGCTTAGTTTAGCTATATAATATTGCAGTATCATCGCTTTTTATTGTTTTTACCTCTTTAGATAATTTCCCAGCAACTGTTGTTCTATTAAGAAGAAAGAAAGTGATAAAGTTATTATGGTGTAAATAGTAAAGTTTGAAGTATTAATTTATTTTAAACTTAGGTTTCAAGTGGTATTGACAAAAATATGATTCATGTTATGGTGACAAGGAAATAACTTCTGGATAACTCTTATAGTGACTAACAACGTTTAAGTTAATTACAGATAACAAACCACTAGAAAGAATAAAAACATTACTTTCAAACAAGAAAAACATAAAAAAATATTTAAAAAAAAAGACTACATTTTTATACAATTTATAGTGATTATTTTTCTCTTGATAACTAATTAATGTTAGATAAAAAAAAAACAATGGGACCTTTTTGTACCTCCCTCCCCCCTTCGGTGGAAGAATTGAAACCTCTGCTGCCTTTCACCTAGATCTATACTCAAACATGGGAAATGTTTCGAGATTCAACACTAAGGAAAAATCAGGAGCCGGCAACCCTTACGCAGTTTGCAGCACACAGAGCTACACCCTGATAGAGCCTGCGACGCCACTGATCCCTAACTGTATCGGTAGGCTACTTGCCGTTCTTCGTGGAGAAGGAGGAACTGCTGCGTGGGCGACATAGTTCCAACCATAGCTATTGCCCATATATATTTCCAAATGATATGATCCGTTTAGTGGCTTCCCGTTTAAGAAGGCCATATTAATAATAATAGATACCTGTTAAGCTAGCAGCACTTTTGGTAGCATAATTAGACTATAAGATTTGGTAGAATACGTTATTTTTTCTTCATTCCAGATAAAACAAGTTGTTTGAGTTCTTAAATGGCACCCATATATTTTCAATAGGCATATATCTAAAATTTAATTTGTTCTCGTGACAGAAAAGATCAGCTCCTATTTAAATATTTTAATGAGTGTAATCGGGTATTGTTATTATTATATAGGGGCCTATCTATTTAAAATTTAAAACTTTAAATATTTTTAAAATTGTTATGGACAGATTCAATCTTTCAATAAATATATTCCACTGAGCTGGAGTTGGCCCGCGAGCCATGAATATTCATTACTGGTTACAATAGTAGAGCTAGTTTAATAATATCTCTATACTATACGTCTAGGTTTAGATCTATTTAGGGCCTATGGTATATAGTTTACAGTATTTAGATTAGATATTATCTTATATATTACAGACGTTACTTAAAAAATAAGACAATTACGTCCTACGCATTTCGCACGTCAATCTAAAACTAAAAGTCATGCATGTTAGTCAATTTTGACTTACAAACTCTGCCAAATTAAGTCATTGGTTTTCCTGGCAGGCAACCCATTCCATTCTCTAACGGATGGCAATAGGGAAGAAGGAGCACTAGTACAAATTTGTTCTAGCGTATGGAATAAATGCGCCTCTATCTTTATGTCTTTCTGAGTATTTCATTACGTTTTGTTTTTCTATTTATAAATAATAGCCATTCCTTTTCCTAACAGTAATATTAAACTTACTTGCCACTTCCACACACTCCCATAATCACAAAGATGATAGATTTATTCATTCTATAACTAGATCTATCTAGATTTAGGTCTATGTTTTCATTATTCTAGATTCTAGTCGACAAAGACGAATACATTGGGAATAACAAAATATAACTTATAGTCTACACATATAGATATATATATCTATATATACATAGATAGATGTGAGTTAGTCTAAATTAAATGGAAAGTTCACGGCGTCAATGTTTCCGCCAATAAACTACTATTAGTATTAGTGTATACATAAACTTTGATCGTTTGACCTGTGCACCGACCTAAATACATAATGAGCATGTTTACATTAGTTGATTAAAAAGACATCTTTCCAACGAGTCAACGTAATAGATCTAGAATTAATACCATCCGTGGATAGATCTACTAAATCAATGTTGTTATTATTTTAAATTTTCACAGTGATCGTTAAAGTTAATTTTTAGATGTTTTTTTTTTTAGATCTAATGTAGATCTAATACTAATACAAACGTAAAGAACGCGGTGATCCTCTCTGAAACAAACTCTAGTATTTATGTCACGTGACTTAAAAGCGCCATCTTGTGCACTTCGCATAACTGTGATTCGGGTGGATGCCGTCTTCCAAAGCCAAGGCGTCTGATAACCGTACAAGTGGAATATTTCTAGATTGTATCGGTATTCACAGGTTGCCTCAAAATGTCTGTTTTCCGTAAAAGAAGCAAAAGTGATGCTCAAACTGAATATACTTGCAATATTCGTTTCCTGGATGATACGGAGACGATTCAACTGACTTTTAAAGTAAGCGTGTTTCAGTGACTGTGTGCGTCTGTGTCACAGTGAGTGTGTGATAGTCAGACTCAGTCATTGATAAACTTGATTGAGTATCATAATCATTGTCATTGAGACTGAGTGATTGAAATTTGAAATGATTGATTCTCTGATCCTTATTGGAACTCCAAATGCATGACCCGTCACTATGTCTCTGTGTCAAATATTGCGAGGGTAGATAGATTTAGAGTATAGACACAGTAACTTACGTTTATCGAACAAGTTAAGCTCATTCGCCGACATTTTTTATGTTTGAATTTGTGTATCTCCGTAAAAATTAGACCTAGAAAAAAAACTGATTATATCTATGAACTCCTCATCCATTTTTCTTAAAAAGTAGTTTTATTATAGTATTACTACTCAAAAGTCAAAGTTAAACTTATATTTGATGTTAAAGTGAGTCAGGTCGATGATTTCAAAAGCTTAAATTATCGAACACTTTTTTACCTTTATCTTATCTTATCGAACATATTAAGAACTTATCGAACACATGAGAAGTATGGTGTTTTAAAAGTGTTATAATCTTAAAATTTTGTGAAAAGTATGGTGTTTCAAAAGTGTTATAATCTATATTTTTTTTTATTTATATCATTTTCTTTTTACGCCATGTCAAGACAGACAGATTTTAGTCATTTTCACATGGTCCACATCGAAGAAATCTATAATCTATCACTGATCAGCTCTGCTTAGAAACTGACGGTGCTAGGCCCAGTAACGCATTACCGTAGTACTTATTTAGGTCTAAGCTATTTTAAATCCAGATATTATCTATTTGAGGGAGGGCCTAATAAGCTTTGGTAGCCAATAGATAATCCTCCCCAAGTCATTGCAGCACACAACAGTTTACTTGGTTGACCTAAAAACAAAATATACGGTACGCGGCCCTACGTAACTAGCTGCCGATCTAGCACGCTCAGTGTATGTAACAGCCCAAAAGTCAGTGCTAGATATTTTTCTGGGCGGGGAAGGGGGGGGGGTGCTGAAAAGTTATGGTAGCTTGCGAGCTGTGTTACCTATAGATGTAGATAGATCCGCCCTCCCAAAACCACCTGGTTGACCAAAAAAAAAACACCGTATTTTAGAGCACGCTTAGTATTTGTCACACACACACAAACAACATATATCTATATATCTATCACGCCTAGTGTTTGTGACCTAATTAGCGGCTTGACCTTAGGTACTCGAATGATGGCTCCTCCCCCTTTCCCCTCAACATTGTTCTTACTACAACTTGAACAATGTTTTGGGGCTGCGTTGGTGGCCTGGTTTACACCTGTGTGTTGGGCTGTCACTGACCATTTTTTTTTTAGTTGTGTGTTAGTCTGGTGGCTGCGTTTGGATTGAGTCTTGAAATTTACGTTGACTGTCGTTGTTACTTTGCACTGAAAAAGTGTGAATGTTGGAGAGTGGAATTGCGTAAGAAGAAAGCGCGGGTAAGGGGGTGTAGGCAGAATAAGAGAGTGGTTAAATGTGTTATTGTTATTATTTTGAGTATTAGTGATGTTTCAAAGGAGTGTCTTTGTAGCGCATTATGAGCTTTATCATACTTTATGGTATATGGTACTTTATATATAATTTTTTTAGACCCTGCGCCACACGTCTAGATCGAGAAGCACATCTGAATATGTATTTGAGGCTGACGTCACATTTTAATGGTCGATCAATTATTGATGATCTCTTGATACAGTGTCTGGACTGTTTCTCCCCCCCCCCCCCCTTTTTTTTTTACCTACCAAAGACATTTTTATTTCAAAATACCATATCTACATTCTATACCTCCCCCTTAGCCCTTTCGTTTTATTAATATCTCTTCACATCAAGCACATGCGCTAGGTATTGGCTTATAAAACATAATTCAGAAGTCAATAGAATGGGGCATCTGAAAAAAAAAACACAACTGGATAATTCTAAATTCATTGTTCCTGTGTTATATTCTATATTCCTTGCACCCATGGTAGCACAACGATGATAATAGCATCAAACTATATGTGTCATAAATTCAAGCTTTTAAAATGGGTACAATTAGTGCATATCGATGTAAATCTATTTACTTAGAAAAATATAGCACATTTACGGTAAACCACAAATAGCTGATACAAATTGTAACACATGGGTAATTTATATATGTACTTTGCATTACATTATTTTTAAAAATAACAATTAAAAAATATATAATTTAAATATTTTGTCTTCTTTGGGTTATATCCCTTTGATTTTTTTTTTTTAACATTAAAATGGCGTTTGATATCTTACGAAGCTGAGATTGCTTATATAAAAACTGCTATTATCGAACACCCCCTTTTTAAACCTCAATTTTCATGTTTAGGTAGCAAAGGACACTTTAAAGAAAATAGTTGCAAATATTTCTCAGCCTAATTAGAAGCGTATTATATAGGTTTTGTTGAGCTGAACATCATTGGCATTAAAAAATACCCTTAACCCGAGACTCACTTCACTCTTCCCAAGAGGTCAAAAAAAGTGAAATTTTTATACCAATATTACCAATGCACTTTGAATATAAGTATAAAAATTATCCTCGGGTGAAAATGAAACTAAATATAACTAAACTATAAAGAAATGGACGATGCACAATAGGAATGGACTAGTTTTGTCATAATCATCGAAATAAAGGAGAATTTTAAAAAATACAATGGGGTGTTCGATAAGTACCTTAAAACGAAGGTGTTCGATAGATGTAAGTTATAGACTATCTAAGACTAATGTCTAGATCTATAGAGTATAGATTAGATCTAGTATATAATAAGTTAGTATAATAATATAATCTATAGATCTAGATCTAGGGTCTAGAACTAGATCTAGATCCAAGTAAAGATCTAGTCTAGTAATAGATTCTAATCATAGATCTATATTAATCATATAATTAATCTATAATATTATAGATATCTAATATTATTAATACTATTTAATAGATCTAATTCTAATAATTCTTTGATTATATTTATATCATCATTACCATGACCATGCCATATGAGACGTATGACTATGATGATTATTATGATGTTGATTTGATATTATAATTTTTATCAATTCAATAATTTGAATGTAAATTCTTAGACTAGACTCTAGAGTAGTCTAGAGGGTCGTGACTAGAACTAGAGTCACACTAGTGTCACTAGTCACAGTAGCTGTACACTAGTAGTAGTAGAGAATCCTAGTTCAATCTTTATTCTACCTAAAATGACCTAAATCTATTAGTAGAATTCTAGACTCTAGATCTAGTCTATAGTATAGCTGATATTAATAGATCTATGTGTAGAATCTAGATCTATAATCTATAAATATATAAACAAATAATCTATACTACTAACTACTACTATTCTAGATCTAATCTAGAGATCTATTATTAATTAGTATTAATCTAGCATTTTAGATTGACTAGATCTAGATTCTCTATAATTCTCTATAATTAAATTCTAGAACTAGACTAAGACGTCTAAGAGTCTCAAGAGTCTTGGTCTTGTCACTTCAAGAGATAGAGATGACGTAGATCATTAGTAGATTTAGAATTCTAGATCTATATTAATCTAATCTATAATCTACACTATAGTAAAATTATACTAGTTCAAGAGATCTAATCTGTTTATATTAATATAAAATAAATGAAATATATATTTAAAAAATTATTATATATAATTATAATAGAATCTAGATTTGACTAGATCTATTTACTATAATTTACTCTAAAATCTAGACTCTAGATCTAGCTAGACTTAAGTCTAGTTTTAGATCTCTATGACTATACAGAGTACAGAGAGTATGGACAAGTAGGATGGTTGCCTGGTCATGCTGTTTGCACGCTGGACGGTCATTCAGATTTATCGATGGTCCCGGGTTCAAACCCTGCTTGCTCCCATCCCCAGTCGTCCTGCGGGAGGTTTGGACTAGGAAGTAATTATCTTCAACTCTGAAGGAACATCCGAAACATAAAAAACATTTTACAAAACATCTAGAATAATCTAGATCTATACCATAATGAGAAATGTTATAACCCTGCCATGCGCACTGCCATCCAAACTAGTGCACAAGGTCCACACTGTTATAGACTAGACTGAAAAAAGGATGTCAACATTAGGAAGAGGAGAATAAGTTCCGCCCAAGTCTAGAGCTGATATGAAGAGACTGTACTAAAGACAGCTGTTGTTATAATGTATTTTTGATGTCCTGTAAATAAACATTGTTGTCTCGTTGAGTTGCCTCCCTTAGTCCATATCTAATTATTATTTTGTAAGTTGTATTTATAGATTTAGATCTAGAGTTTCTAGACTTCTAGTATAGCCCTTTTTTTTTTTTTATAGATTTAGATCTAGAGTTTCTAGACTTCTAGTATAGCCCCTTTTTTTTTTATATATTGTCTAGAGCAGGATAGTAAAATATTTTAAATATGATTAGATTCTAGATAGATCTAGATCTGTCATTTTTTTTATCTCCGGTCACAGCTAGAGCCCCAAACATATATTGCCTATATGTTTTGTAACTAGAATTACTAGCTTTAGATCTAGATCTAATTCTAATTTGGATCAATTTCTTTTATTGAGATTTTAAACTTTAGGGTATTGACTTGTATAAAAATAATTATATTATTTTTTTATTAGTCAATAGACTAAAAAAAAAATTAAAGTAGCCTTTTTTCTTATGGTTTTATTTCAAATAAAAAATACACACACACAACATTTTTTTATTTTTTATTTTGCAAGAATGTATGTAAGGAACATGTTCCTTATTTTAATTGGTGATTTTCTTTAAGTTCAAGCTTCATTTTTAGTTTAAACCTAGTTATAGTTTAATTTTTTAAAAATAATTTTATTTCCCATCACTAATGAAATATAGTTATATACTTAGTTTGTGTAACATAATGCCACACTACTAGGGGTGTTCTATGTATGCAAGCCCCCTAATTGAGATTTATCTCCAAGTAAGCAAACTTATTTTCCTCATAAGATGTGACATCTAGATAGTGTCAATAAGTTGTCTTAATGTGGTCACCTATCCATAAACTTAATGTGATGGACTAAACAAATAAGTGGGGAGATAGACTCACACTGCTAGACATGAAGAAACTAAACTACAGTGTATTTTTTTACTATGCTGCAGGGATATCCAGCCAGAGCAGAATACAGTCAGATAGTGAAAATTGGCCAGATATTCAGTTTGAGCTAAGCTCTAGTGCAACCCTAGATATAATATAGATCTAGAGGTCTGTATCTTATCTACTCTCTAGCATCAATCATAGAGAGTTGTTGTGATACATCTTTTAATTTTTAGATTACTGATATGTTACTTCAAAACAGGAGATAAGATGCATTTCATGTGTCAATCAAGCCATGCAGTTAATCAGTGACTTCTCTGCTAAGTCTTGGTTTCCCTGGCTGATTCTCTAATGGCACTAGGGAAGATGAGTTTTGATCATTTTGTTGCATACATATATTCTAGACAAACTATATAGATCTACAGCTAAAAGGCTATGACTGAATCAAGATTAATAACTAGATTGTAGAATTGACTAGCCAAAGAAGTCTTATTGCCTGTCAATGTGTGTTTAAGGGTTTTTTTTTTTTTTTGTGGAAGGGAATTTACCTCTCAAACTGTTTTGTTGTATAAAGAAAGCAAAGAAATATTTCATCCTTGAATACTCCAATTGACAGTCTAAAAAAGTTAATTTTATGTGTAGGTCCTAAATATGATTGCTATGCAGGATACAAATAACAAACCCTCTAGGGCAAGGGTGGGCAAATTACGGCCCGCCGACACCTACAGAAATCAGGTGTGCCCACAGTATATAGATATAGAAATGCAAATATTTTTTATAAAATATCTATATAAATGATTGAAACTGTCTCATTAAAAAAAGTTTTAAGTAAAGGAAGATTATGCTTATTGGCTATACATCAATACACTCAATTCAAGACACAATGTCTGAGTGTTGGGTAGGCTTGAAACAAGATGGCAAGTGTAACAACAGATGGAGCTCGATCTTTGACTGAGAACCATAAACTTGAAACAGGAAAGTTTGCACAAAGCTGCATAGAATTCAAATATTCTATTATCCAATACGATAGTATTAATGTATCCGCTAGCTTAGCATGGGCAATGCAAAGGAGAATATAAAATCTCTAGGAAAAAATTGTAATGTTACTTGAAGGACATTGACTGTGACTTTGTTACCAATATTTCTAATGAAGAGTGGAAGACAAAATTCCACGTATTTTGTAATTGGTATTTCAATTGATTGTTTACATATGAAATGCAAATACATGTTAAATCTTTTCAAACAAGGCTTTCCCATTTCTACAGGCAAGCAAAAAAAAAAAATAGTTTTTTTGTCATTTTCCTTTGCTGAAAGGTGAAACTATCTTTAGTGAAATGATTAAAAATACAACACTTATTAAGAGAAGCCGATTCAGCTCCAGAGGACATAACTCAAAGCAAAGAGAAGTTCCAGTCATCATTACCACAGGAGTTTTATGGGTGTCAGAAGCTGTATTTCCACACTTAAAAAACCTTTACTGCTGTTCACAATATTTGGGTACACATACATCAGTTCTTCTTCGTTCTCATTTTACAAGTTGAAGGGTTCAGATCAGTAATCCTATATCTGAGATGAACCGCTTAGTGGTTTCTAGATCAGGCAGTTCTCCGAATAGTCCTTTGAGAGTCTTGTTCGGGTCCCTTGATTTAGTATGCACCATTGAAGGACATGGTCAGCATTCTCTGGTGATGCTCCACAAGGGAAGGCCTCGCCCGTCCCGACATTCAACTTCCGGAACATAAATTGTCTCATTCAGTGAGCAAGCATTTTTTGTGGAAACTAAACAAGTATAATCACTGGTCAATGTTGACTGACTAATTTGACAGCAGTCACACAAAGGGGTAACAACTAGTAAGATAGTTTCACAGTTAAGAAACATTATGCACGAGTGTAAGAAGTAAAATACTGCACAATAAGTACAACTATATTTGTGGGGATATTGTGATATAAAAAGACAACAGCAATTTAAAAAAATCGTAACAGTGTATATATGAATTAAAAGATATTCTACACAGCAAGCTTATCTTTCTAAGATATATATATATGCGGCCCGCCATTACTAAACTTTTTTTAATGCGACCCTCGATACAAAAATGTTGCCCACCCCTGCTCTTGGGCATTAACTGATGGGCCAAAGGGCAGAATCTGCAGGCAAAATGTGGAAGGGGTTGGCTATTGCATTGTAGGATGCAATAAAAAATTAATAACATAATTATTCACTTTAAAGCCAACACAGTGTTTTTTTAACTTGCATAAAATAATAATATTTTACCAACTTCTTTTTTTTCACTATTTTCTTTAATAGATTGTTTTCATGTTTAATGTATTACATAGTTTCTGTATTTTTTTGTTTTTGTTTTACTTTATAGAAAGATACTCTGGGGCAATGGTTGTTCGACAGAGTTTGTGAGAAACTCAATTTAGTGGAAAAGGACTATTTCGGACTCCGATATGTTGATACTGAAAATCAAAGAGTAAGGCACTGACCATATTATTTAAATGTTAATTAATGATTGTACATGCTAGTAAAATAGTAAAGAAAAAAATATAGTTTTCATATATCCAAAATTTAACCTATATCTGCATGTAAAATTACTTATTGTTAACATTTTAAAACTACATATGTTGTTTTTTTTCTCAGCACTGGCTTGATCCATTGAAGTCTGTTTATAGGCAGCTCAAAGGTATTCCATAAATAAGTACCTCCATTCAATATATATATACCAATATATATATTTATATATATATATATGTTTTTGTTTTTTTTTTTCATTTTAGTAAAAATGCAACTAAAATCTGAGTTATGTACTGTGTTTAAAATTTTGATTAAAAAAAAACTTTTTTTTTTAAACTGACATTATGGAACTACATAATTCTGTGTGAAATAAAAAGTTTTCTTTACAAGATGTTCTAGATTGTTTACTTGCATAGTTTAAGAATGAATATGGAAGCATCTAATGGCTTAGTGGGGTTTATACATATTTACACAATAAAAAAAAAAAGCTTTCTGAACTATTATTTGTCATACTCAACCAGCTGCTGCTTTAACCTGAGCAAAAAAAAAAAAAAGAATGTGCACAGATGCCTTCCTCGTATATATTACAAGTAAAGTACCAAGACAGACATCAATTATATTGATTGAATTTTGTCTCCTTCTTTCTTTGAGCATACTATATAGACCAATGCATTTCTCTGTATAAAAACCTTTTTTTTTTTTTAACATGAACTTTTTCCTTGTCTTCCTTTTATTTAGGTGATACTTAAGTTACTGTACTTAATTATCTCCCTTATATGCAGTTTGTTTTCTTACTCATTGACTGCAGTGTTTTTAGAAGAAAAAAAACTTTTTCTACTATGACTAAAACAAACATTTGTAATATAAGTACCAATGATGCTATAGTAACATTTTGGTATCAAATTAAAAGTAAATGAATGGAGAATTCGATAATGTAAACAACTTTCCATTTAAATATAAGATACAAATTATAATCTAAATAATATGACCTTATAACAAAAAAATGGATGCCAGCTTTAGTACTTCTGAGATCAAAATCTAGATTTTCATCTTTGCATTACTGTTGAAACAGCATATTAGAATACTCACAGCTTTATCAAAAACAAAAGTGATAAAACAGTCAATAAAAGATGATGAATCACTGATTATATTATTATTTTTACCCAGCTTTCTTGTTAGCCAAAAAGGGAAAGTTATTGCACTTTTCATGACTATCAATAGCAATAAATACCAGCACAAAATCTATCATTCAAATGTACTTAAATATTATGTACATGTGAATCAATGGGATTTAGATCTATATTTCTCTTACTTTTTTTTGCCCAAGACATCTTTGATTCTAATACCTCACCAGTGCAAGATTCTTCTTCTTCTTCTAGCCAGCTTTATTGCTGCTGAGCTGTGAGCTCTTTTGCAGACTGTGCCAAGGAAAAAAAGTGTGCTGTTTTCTTCAGTTGTTCAGCACTGCCGTACAGGGTGTTGGTTATGTTGGGCTGTAGTGGAAGTAGGGTCTGCCTAAGGTGGATTAGGGAGGGGCATTCAAAGAGGATATGGTTTACGGTTTCAAAGGGGTGGGCGCAATGTCTGCAAAGGGGTAGTTGTGTGGAGTTTATTTTGTTCAGGTGGTAATTTAATAGTGGTGTGTGTCCTGTTCTTAGTTGGAAGATTGTAGATTGTTCTTTGCGGGGGAGGAAGTTAATACTGTCCAGTTTGTTAGGCGTAGTCATTTCTCTGTACATGGCTCTGCCTGTGTTTCCTGATGCCCATTGGTTGAGCCACTCCTCTTTGTGATTGTTGACTAACATTGACCTTAGGGTGAGGTAGTTAACAGGTCTATCTGGTTGTTCCATAGATGAACCTGCCTTTGATAGCTTATCTGCCTTTTCATTTCCCATAATGCCAATGTGTCCAGGGATCCACTGTAGTGTAATATTGATATTTAATTTTGATATCATCTGGTGGATTATCACAATGAGTGTTGTCAACTCTCTTGGGCTGTTTGAGGTGCTGCTGTTAAGTGCTTGCAGAGTAGATTGGGAGTCTGTAGAGACAACAATATCTGATGGTGGTTGCACTCCTTCATATAATTTGTTTTCCACTGTCTGGAGTGCTATGGTAATTGCCTCAATTTCGGCTTGGAAGTTTGAGCAGTAATCACCACAGGGTGCGCTTATCTCAAAGTGTTTATTTTTAGGGAAGACCAGGAAGGCACCAAGACCAGCATTGATGGTAGCTTTGAAAGCCGATCCGTCTGTATAAATATGGATAGCTGTTTTTTGATAGCTTTCGATTGTTTCAAGCGTGCCTACTTTGAGCTCCAGTGGATTTGATTCTTTTGTTAAGGTGTTATTTAGTAAATGTGTTTTGATGGTTGGTTGTTTGTAGTTTAGTCCGAGTGTAATGTTTGAAAACCTGGTAATTTTTTCTCTGTTATTGGGTAGGTGGTGTTTTAGGGCTAGTTCGTCAGTAAGTTGGATCAGAGTCCTTTGCTTTTTTTGGTTGTTTTTCCTATTTCTCTGTGTTAGTAATTTATTTGGATGATCGTCCTCCAACCTTCTGTATCTCTCAATAGCTTCTAATGCTGCTCTGTTGCGCCTTAACTTAAGAGGTTCAATATTGGAGTCTATTTCACAGGCTGCTGTGGGAGTAGTTCTCATACCTCCACTAATTAACCGCAAGGCTTGGTTTTGGATTGTATCTAATGATGATTGAACCAGTGCAAGATAACGAGATCAAAGCGTAGATCTCGAAATAGCCAAAGGACAATACCAATTCTAATTCAGTTTACCTAAGATCTAGACCTAGATTTTCATTATTACTGTTCATTTGTGATAAATAGTGGATCTAGAATAGTTTTATATTTCACTTTTATTTGGCATTAAAATTTTTGGACTACTTAAAAGTTAGTGTGCAATATGAACAAATAAAGCCTTGGCGATGTTGATTTTTACAGATAAACAATGCTTAAAAAAAATGCTAAAATAATCTAAATTATAGGCAAAAAATGCCTAGCATGGATAATTATTGGATGTAGATTTTGTATGTTTTGGAGGGACAGTTGGTAGTTGTGGTTCATGGTTTATCAATGTTCTACAATAAGAAACATATTTGCAGTGAGTCAACAAATAAAATAATCATTCTTGAATTTGGTAAACACTAAAACATTGTGCACCAAAGGAATTTTTATGCACTTACTTTTTTGGTAACATAAAAATCATTAAAATATTCTTAGATTTAACCAGACATTTTTATTTTTTTTAAGGATTGAACAAAATGGTTCTTTGTTTCCGTGTCAAGTTTTACCCTGAAGATCCCATGAAACTTCATGAAGAAATTACAAGGTATGTTTATTTAATATGTATTAATTAATCTTTATGAGATATTGTTTTTATTTTAGTTTGGTTTACAGATTGAATTAACAAGTTTACTTTTAACATTTTTCAGATATTATTTATTCCTTCAGTTACGTAGAGATCTTCATCATGGAAGATTGCTGTGTCCTCATGACGAATCCATACAGTTGGCAGCCTATATCATACAATGTGTGTGTTACTTGTAGATTAAATTTTAACTATATATATGAAAGATAAACGCTATTGTTGAAGTAGCATATCACAAAAATAAAATATTTTCTTTTGTTTTGTCTCTTTCTTAGCTGAAGTAGGTGACTATGATCCACAAGACCATTTACCCGGATATGTGTCAGAGTTCAAAATGTTGCCTAAACAGACACCCAAACATGAGGAAAAGATCATGGAAGCTCACAAAGCCTTGGCGTAAGAAGTTTTTTAAAATTTATCATTCAATATCACTATTAAAACGTTTTTTTTTTACAAAGTACAAGACAAAAATTCATAATGCATAAAGTAAGCTATTACTAGTATCCATAATACTGCTTGCATTGTTTCTAGTGTAAAGTTTTACATTAAACAATGTAGTTACTTGTATCAATCTCGACTTTAACTTAATTTAGGGGAGAAGTCCCAGCAGACTGCGAAGCCAATTTCCTCAGAAAGGCTGCCAGTATGGACACTTATGGAGTTGATCCTCATCAAGTGAAAGTTAGTACTAAAATTTGTGTATGACTTACTTATAATATTACTGACTGATTCATCACTAATTCTCCCACTTAATGAGAAGTTCTAACCTGTAATTACTTTTATTTATCAATTACTTAGAACAATTAATCCCTTTTTTTACATCTGTAATGGCAGAATATAAATTCTCTCTAAATCCTTCCCAATAAAAGTACTAATTTTTAAGAGCACTAAATGATACTTTTTTTCCTTCAAAATATGGAATAGCTTTATGCAAAATATGGAATAGCTTTATGGACACGTTTGTACATAAAAAGTTATTAAAGTGTGAAAGGGATTGTTAGGACTAGATTTTCTTTTTCTGCATTCTCATTATCACCTTGGAGAATTCAGATCACTATACCGATATCTGATATGAACTGTGCAGTGGTTTCCAGATCAGGCAGCTCTTTTAGTTTTTCTTCTATAGGAAGGTTTTGGGACTAATGTCTTGTTTGGGCATTCTTAACGGAGAATGCAGTTCTGAAGGACATGGTCAACGTTCGTGGGTGAGACTTCACAAGGGCAATATCACTAGTCCCAATTTTCAGCTTCCTGAATACCAGAACATGTCACATTCTTTGTGTGTTTGGTTCTGGGGCTAAAGATAAGATGCTGATCATGTCAGACAGATAGCTTATAATAAGCATTGTCTTTCTTGTAATATAGTTGAGTACTTGTCCATGTCTCATTTATTCTACTCACTGTTAGTTTCTTTATTTCTTCCGGATATAATTGAATATATTGTTTGGTGAAGGGCCGTAGAATATGTCTTTTAAAGTGAAAAAAAAAAAGGGGGGGGGGGGTAAATTGCCTGAATTTTTCTGAAGCAAAAAAGAAAAATATGGATGAGGGAGTGCTACAATGCTAGTGTAGCAAAGCATAAGTTACAAGTATCAGCAAGTATATATCTATATAGTTTTGCTATGTTTATTAAAGTAACATTGAAGCTAGCTAGTATTGTTCAAATATCTGAATTAACATAATTTTTAATAGATAACATTTTTCCAGATATTTTTTTTTAAGCACATTTTGTTTCATTGTAAAATATATAAATTACAATAATAATAACTTTTATTGTTTTAAAGGATCAAAGAGGAGATCCACTCTATCTCGGTGTAACACACCTGGGCATAATGACCTTCAGGGGAAGTAGAAGAACACAGCTTTTCAAATGGTATGTTTTAGCATTGAAGCTTTTTAACATACTTTGAATGTTTTTAAAAAAAAAAAACTTATTTTTTTTTATTGATTTTCTTTATTGAATTTTTAGGAATCAAATCAGAAGAATAGCATATGAAGGCAAGATGTTTATCATCATTTACAGTGGTTCAGAGGTAATGATTTTTAAGTATATGTAATTTTTTATGGTCTTTCAAATCTTCAATAAAAACATTTGTCCACTTAGTGTATTGAAATATAGTTAATCATGTCTGGTAGATATCTGTAAGCATTTATAGTCTGTGCTCATATCGAACTTTTGAAATAAAATTTATCAAAAGTTATTTAGTTGTTGTTTTTTTTTAATTAGAAACAAATTAATGTTTGAATAAAAACAGCTAATCTCATTTTGTTATACCTAGAAACAAACATGACTGTCTATGAATGAGGAAAATAATACAAGAAGTGTTAGTTAGCATTGAGAAAATTTAGAATAAAATCATTTCTTTCACTTGTTTTCAGGAGGAAGATGCTGGGAGCTCGAAAAAGGTGAGCAATCAATAAACTGTTTTTTTAGCTGCTTTATGGCACCAAGCATATGAAACACATCACTTTCTCCCCTTCTTTTGTTTTTTTACCTTTAGTCACATAGACTTTATGTTAAATATGTATTAAGATGAGAAAAAGTGGTTCATCACAATTATTATTGAACGATAAATTGTTTATTTTTAAGATAACTTTCATTGGAGAAGTAATTAAAGTAGAAAAACATTTTCTCTTCATCTTTTCACACAAGTAAATCAACCATGGATAACTTGTTTATATTTAATGATTTACTAACTTTGGGAAATTTGAGGATTTTTTTTAGTACACAAATGTTTTTTTTTTATCAAAATGAAAATAAACAAAAGTATTGATTTTCTTTTTTGTTTTCTGTAAATTATTGACAAAATATCATTTATGCTTGTTGCAAAGCTGTCTGCAAATGTATATTCTCTTAATGAGATGTTTTATGTAGTGGAAGTGCAAATCCTGTTTAACTTAATACTTTATTGTTTTATCTTTTTATTTAGTTATCCTAATAAAAAATTTTTTAATTTAGTGTTTGAAATACAGAAAGGAACAAAAAAGGATTTGTCATCATTTTTGTTTTTTTAAATTTCTTTTTAAAAAAATTATTGTCTTAAATTTGTCATTTTTGCACTAAATGACAGGATCTGAACATTGCAGCGGTAAGAGTACAAGCATCCACTCATTGATTTCTATTGTGTGATTTTAGCAATGAAACTTTGGTAGTAGATTTTGGCATGCCATTTTAGACTTGATTAGGTTCTTGATAAGATTTATATTTGCATGAGTCTTAACTAGATAACAAAGGCAATTTTTTCAAATCTTTTCTAACTGGATGACAATAAAAAATCAAATTAACTTTTCTATTGAAATCTTTCTAACAAGTTTTTCTTTCAACATATTTTTTTTTTTTTGTCATTTTTCTTTCCATAAATTTTTTTCTCAGAAAAAAAAACTAGTTTAAAACTAGTGTTATTGTTGAATACATTAGCATTGAACAAATAAGTAGGCCCTATTTATTATTAGCATTACAATTTATAAACCAGATTAAGAAAAAGGTAATAAAAGTATAAATTTATATTTGATTTGATTTTTTTTTTCATTAGTTGATGTTGTTTTTAATAAGGTAAATAATTGAGTGTTTGCTTGTTTGAAGTCTTATTCACCAGTTGACATTTTAGGTTAATTTTGCATGTTATTTAACAGTTTTTTTTTTTAATTTCTTTTGTTGAATCTTCTATTAAAAAGCAGTAACTCTGTCTTTACAGGTTACCCTGTGCTTCAGGGACGTTAAAGTAACAATTTAACAATCTTTATTAGCTGACCAACATTTTTATTTGTGCTCTGTATTATAAGTTTTTTTTTTTTTTTTTTTTTTTTTTTTTTTTTTTTAAAGAAACAAAGTATTATTTCAAGTATGTTTTCAATCTGTTTTCAAACTTTGTTGCTTTGAAACAAGAAATCAACATTTGTTATATCAAATTAAATAAAACAATTGTTTTTTGCATGAATTTTTTTTAAAGAAACATTTTGCATGTTAATACGTTTTAACACATTTACATTTTTTTTTTCCCCACAACGCTTCCTTGTATCTAGAGGAAGAAGGTGATTAGATTTTTTTTTTTTTTTTCTTAAAGAAAAAATGAAAAAAATTGTTTAAGAAAATGGTATTCAATGAAATAGTAAAAACAATAAATTTTTGTTTATTAAAATAGAAAAAGTAAATCTGTATACCTTTAAATTTTGAAAAAAAATGTACAGCTTTTGAGATAATGGAAGTACTGCAATGTACTGTGTCTTTAAGCTTTTTGGTTATGCACCAATTCAAGATGATGTGTGTTCATTATAATGTCGTAATTTTGAATGTCACAGCCTGTACAACCCTGTTACAACATTTAGATTAACTAACTCTACATATTAGGACATTGTGTCACAGCCAGTACATAGCTTGTTATTCCTCATGTGTCATGGCGTGGACATAACTAATTTGATTTAATTAGAATTGCCATTTTTCAAACAAAAGCCTTACTGTAAATTGTCATTTTAGTTAATACATGCATATTTTTAGAATGACCAACTGTAAGTTACTCTTATTACAAAGATTTTGGCGGAATGGGAAGAAACATTTTAATTTAACAGAAGTTTATATTTCAAAATATATGTTACAGTGTTGATATACTAATATTGCAAATGTTTATGAAGTATAAAAAGGTAAACTTATTTACATTCAACTTCAGATTGCAAGCAGTGCTCTTATGGAACTGTACTTGTAATCCAAAACAAAATGTTTTCTTTTAAACAATTGAATATTTGGCTTCTTGTTTCACAACTCAAAAACATCAATATATTAGATTTAAAAAAAAAAGTGTGAAGTACACATTTCAGGCCTTGCATTGTATAGGGCCATGATGTAAAGGTCATCTGTTTCTGTGGTCGACTGTTAATAAGGGTGTCATGTTGCCAGCACAAGGACCAACCCCCTTTACTTTCCCCAACTATTCTCAGGTACAATACCCATTAGAGTTGGGTGTGGACTCAAGGAGTTCTAAAAAGACAAATTCATATTCCTACTCTTCACAGAAATTCAAACCTGAGGCGAAACCCAAGTGCTAACCACTGTCCTCTATATTTTTGATTACTTAATATAGTACTTAAGAAAATTTAGCACGTAACTCTTGGTAAATAAGCATTTCAATTGTTTATGCACATTGCTGGCTTCCAATTACAATTTGGCCACAGAATATGTTAAGTATTACAAAATTATTTTTTTTTGTCACTGTTAGAACTCCATACAAACTATTTACATGCAACTGTATAAATATCAATCGAAATAAATTTCACATTAAGTGAAAATTATTGATAATGATTGTCAATAGACTTGAACCTACATCTCTTAATGCCAATGATAATGGATAAAAGCAATCTTTCTGTCTCAGTGTAGGTTCCAAGCAGTTAAAAATATGTTCACACCTGTTATTGTCCTAGGACTCAAAGACTAAAAGAATGACAATGAAAAATGAGCTCCAAGTGGAGGTCCTTTCATTTTCCTTTGCCATTCCACATTAGCCATTAGGTGTCCAGTGGTAAAATGGTTCCTTCTAGGAATGGTGTGCTAAAGGCTTTCAAAGTTTAGTTTTAATATTACAAACCAACATGCCTCATTTTCTCTTAACAAACATTTCAACCCAGATGCCATGTTGAGGCAGGGAAACATTAGGCAGTAAGAGAAGAATAAGAGCTCAAAGCATCATTGTCCTCTCTGCTGTTAACTTTCTATACATAATGCATTAAGTAACTAAGCTGCTCACGCAGGATTTTCCATGTGGCTTGTCATTTTTTTTCCTCTTTTGGTTGCCTTGCAAAATGTTTGCAAACTGTGTTATTGTCAATCTGATGTTGGTCTGTAAAATCAAATTGTTGGTCATTCTAAATTTGGTTATGCATAAGAATGTTTATATTTGATGATTGAAGTAAACAAAAATATCTAGTTCTATAAAGATGAATAAACACAATTTTCTCCTCTTTTTTTTAAGGGGTAGGTTTCTTTCCTATGTTCCTTTGCCTTAATTTATAACAAAAACTTTTTTTCAATGATTCAAAGAACATATTTTGTTTCATGTACCCATTTGTTCTTCAAAGTTGTTTGTGCTTTTTAAAAATTCTCATTTTAGACTACATATTTGACTTGTCTTTAAAAAGAAATCTTTAATTTAATTGATAACTCACTTGAAATATTGAAAATGTATTTGTTAGTGTAAAGAATCTCAAAAAATGGATTTTAAATTACATAGTTAAAGTTAAATTCGAAGGAGATTTGGCCACATAAGAAATAAAATGTATAATGAAAACAATTGACAAAACATTTTTTAAATCTATAAACTTTATTTTTCAAGCTCACAATGCCTAAATCTTATCTCTTTTTATTTTTTTTTTTACTTTTAAATCTAGAAACACCAAACTGTTGGCTACAAGTGTTTAACTGCTCCTGCCGCTAAGTATTTGTGGCGCTGTGCAGTAGAGCAACAACTCTTCTTCACGTAAGATACTTTGTTGCTTTGTTTTCAAACACAAGTTTAATGTAGCGTACACTAAAAGTTTGGGTTTTGAGTAGAAATATGTCTCTTTTACAATGTGTATTAACTGCAATTTTTATTGTAGTTTTTTGTTTTGGACTTTTTTTTGTCAAAGTAGTACTTATGATGTAAATTTGTCCAAAAAAAAAGTTAACTTCAGATATTTCTAGCTGTAAATAATTTTTTTTGATAATGGTTAATGCCTTATTTTATTTGTGGTACGGTCTACTTTTATCACATGAGTTTTAAACTTTTTTTTGTCAACAGATTGTCATCTTCAGCTACAGCACCTAAGATAAGATCTGGTGGTAGTCTCTTCTCCAGAGGATCAAAATTTCGTTTCAGGTTTTATTTACTTTCCATTATTAAATTTAAAGCCCATGATTATTTATATTTCCTTCATGTCTATTTTATTTTCAAAATATTGAATTGAAGCTAACTTATATGGAAAAGTAACTGACCTCCTATATCCAGCAAGCACCTAGACACCATATGTCAATTATATTTCTAACAATGTGATGGTGCACTTGTGCATTGTCACAACATTAATTGTTTGTTTTAGTCAGGGTTTTAGTTTTGTTGTGCCTGTCATAATAGAAGGATAGTGTTCTCCCTGCTGCACTAAATAACAATAATGAAAGGCAATGTGCAAAGAGGATATATTAAGGAAACGCTAGAGAACTCGATGACAAGTAACCGGACATTTAACTACTGGCACAACTTTCTATTTAAAAATGTGTGCAGGAATGGTGCTTAACCAGCTCAGTTGTAAATATAAAAAAAACTGGACCTCTGTCAGATGATGTGGAGGCAGATCTGCAACATCTTGGGGTTAGTGCGTGGAGACGAAAGGCCCAGGAGAGATCTGAATGGAGGGATGAGTTTGAAGCAGGCCAGGCCCTCCATGGGCTGTAGCGCCACTGGGATGGATGAACCTCTGTCCAAACATTCGAAGTCATCTGTGAATTCTGTGACTAATTAAAAATAAAGACCCTAAAAGATCAACACATAGACTTTCTGGTAAATTGGGATTTGTCGCTGATAGTCTTTGCATATGAAACCATATTAATTAATATCTGTGCAAGAATTGAAAGAGCCTGATAAAGCTAAACATACATATTTGAGTGCTGACTATGATTGTCCAGGGAGCTTTGGATCCATATTTGTATTTTATGTCAGAAGCAACCTGGTTTTATTTATCAAGTTATGTAAATTCACTACAAATCCACTCAGGAATACATCTCTGCAAAACCATAAAATTGGTGTTTAGTGTGCAGTTTCATAGAGATTAGTACTTTGGATATTTTTATTGGATTCAGCAGATACTGTGATTTATCTCGAAATCGGGCCATCCTCCCAAAATTTTTTCCTCAATGATACACTTTGCACATTCTGAGTAGGTAGCGGAACACTTTGCTTATTTTGCTTATGTCTACTAATTAATTATTCCAGTGGTTCATGGAACACTGATTCAGGCCTTGCGTAACACAGTTTTGGATGCACTGTTCTAGTTATACAAATAAATTTAACCTTTAAAATAATTTGTTTGGAAATGGACTAAGATTAATTTAGAAGATATAGAAAAAATGTTGGTGATGAGATATGGTAAACTAGTTAGTCTTCTTATTCATTTTGCCATAAATAATATAAACTTTAATGAATTCCTTACCATAAAATTTCTGTACAAAAAAAAATGTTATGGGTTTAAACTTGGCTAGAGTATACTTGGTGCCTCTAAGAACATTAGCAATAAGGTTCTAGAATATAGAGTTATTTAAAATTAAATATCGTGTCATGCTGTAAGCAGAAAGATGGGTAGTTTTTTTTTAACAACTCATATTAAAAACTGGATCTAGTCTAGATGTCTCAGTACTCTTGTTGATGGCAGTGCTAGAATATGTCTCAATGTCTTTTATTGAAGATTGTTGAGATGTGCTAATTCGTCGATAGTGCTAATGTTGTAGATCTTTTCTTGAGATGTCAGATGTTACAAGAAGTTACTGTGACATGCCAGGGATTCTGTAGATGTATATCTCTAAATCTAAATGCTATCTTAGAGATTCAATAAATGAAGATCCTTTTAAATCAAATACAGAACTTTAATTCAACAACTAAGAATCACTGTATGTACAGAATATACAAAATAGACTATCAAAATAAATATCTTCTTTCAAAGCTCAATAATGAAATATATTCAGAATAATACTAGATCTATTAAAATACAAGACTTCTCACTACAAGTTACAACTCAAAACTAAAATACGTCTTATCTCTATGAAAATTTCTCCACGACTGCCAATTCTAGATTCCACATTTCCTTAGACGCTTGCCTTTAACCAATCAAATATTTCCTATCAGATGTCATGCTATTATCAGATTACGTCATGGGAAATTTTGACACTTGACATGTGTAGTACTGGGCATAAATATGTTAAGTTTTTTAAACTAGACTTTGGTTTATTTAAATTGATATGTGACACTAAACTACAACATCAAATTACATTTTAAGTAGCTTTGTATTGGAAAAAACATATTCTAATCTTTTATTTACATTATATTCTAAAATTATATTTTATAAGTTTTTGATAGCATGTAGGAACTTTTTTTTTTCATGCTCATGTGTTGTAAGGATTAATTTTTCAAATCAGCATGTGTTAAAACTTTGTTATATTCTTAACTACAGAGGCAACATATTGTCTTCTTTTTCCAAAAAGTCATTTCTGGGGGGAGATAGGTATTATTTGTTTTTATATTGATATATTAAAGCTATTATGTCGTTTGATGACATGAACATAAGCATAAAATGGGTGTGTCATTTGTAAATTACCGGCCCTGAGGATTTAAGGCATCCAAATCTGTTTTAACAATAAATTTGTTAAATTTTTTTTTTTCAGTGGTCGATGCCAGAATGAAGCATATGAAGCCAGCGAAAATATTCATAGATCAGAACCACCATTTGCTAGGTATGTTTAACATAAACTCTTGCTAAAACAGCACAAGTAAGAGTTTTTACTTTTTTTTTTTTTTTTTTCATTAAAAAAAAACATGAGTTTATTTGTACAAACTCAGTTTTATAAACTTATATATGCAAATATTTAAAAAAAATTCCCTTCACAGTTTAGCAATGAAACATTCCCTTGCTTCTTCACTGTTCATCTTTCACAGATTGGCTTCTTCGTGTTTTGTTTTTTTAGGCAGGTGTGGGGGGGGGGGGGTCGCTATATCACAGATATTGACGGAAAGTCTAATAAACAGCAAAAGATGAATAGCAAAAATATTACATTAATTCAAAAATCAAAATTTCATATAATTTTTCTATATTATTTGTAGTTAGTATCTTGTCAGCAAAGAAGAGCACACAAATCTTTCATTTTTAAATCCTTGTCCTCTTTTTTTTTTTAGTTCATTTATTATTCCATTACTAGTTTGAATGATGTAGTAGACCCTGTGCATAATTTAGTAAATGAAAAGGGTTTTTTTGTAATTTGTGTACTTTAAATTATTTATTGGACTAGTTGCCTAAATATATAATTTTATTTTTATTTTTTTTTACATGTATTTGACTAGGCCTGTAGCAGACATGCCTACAGTCCCGCATTATGCGGAACCATCCCGCAAAAGCATAAAAAAAGCTCACATGTTCCGCCGTTCCGCATTCCCGATTTTTTGTTCCGCCAAGTCTGAATTCCGACAACAAAAAAAAAAAAAATCGCCGATTTTTCATTATTTATTAATAATGCGAAATGAAAATACTGAATGCAAAATAAAATATATCTAGGTCTGTGTTTATTGTTTACTTTTTATCTCCTCCCGGACCCGGTGTGTCCTAAATTTACGAAGATATGGTTGAGCTAGATCTAGACATAGATCTAGATCTAGTACTCTAGGTCTAGATACTAGATCTATTCTTAGAATCTAGAATCTAGTAAGTGCTAATAAGCCAAATTTTCCATTCAAATCCCTTTTCCCGACAAAGGCACTATGCGGCTATTCTAACACTAACGTGACTAACTCGCCTGGTTTCTTAGCCGTCTTAGGTTTCTAAGTCTAAGTAATATTATAAAATAAATAAAGATTCTAGATTCTAATTATAATATTTAAATATTAGTAATCTTATCTAAGAAAAGGATTTTTTTTCAAATACGTTATTAAAAATCTAGATCTAGGCCTAAATAAGGCTATATCTAGTCTACTTATTAATATTACATACTTAGATACTAGATCTACATAGTCTAAATTAGTATCTAGAATCTAGATCTAGCACTAGATAACTAGGTCTAGATGATACTAAATCTAGATCTTAGTATCTAGAGAAATAGACTTAGAAGGTGATAGATCTCTAGATTTCTATGTATCATTATCATATGTAATAAATTTAGTTCTCAATAAGTCCATAGATCTAGACATAAATATTTAGATCTAGAAAAAATCTATTAATATACTTATTATAATCTGTGTTCTTAGATGACTTATTAGTATTAGATGTAGGTCTAGTCCTAGACTAGTACTACTAGTTACTAGTAGACAGACTCTTAAATTATTTTAGATCTAGAACTAGAGACAACTTCTAGAGTGACTAGAGTAGAGCCCTAGAAAAAGATCTAGAATAATCTAGATCTAGTCATTACATTTAGATCTAGTAGTAACAAATAAAAATAGTAACATTTGAGTCTAGGTCATTAGAATATAGATTTTTTTTTTCAGAATTCATCATATAGGAGTTAGAACTATTGATTTCAAACAAAGGACATAATTATGAATTAAAGGTTTTCTTACTTTTAATTATATTATACTATTTACATCTAATTTATAAGAAGCAAACTAGTATTGTTATTAAAGTAATATAATTGAAGTTTTATTTATATTGCGTACAGTATGGCTGACTAACATAAACGCGTGTATGTTCCACATTGGGGCCCAAAATTCCACATTTTCAACCTGAGTGTTCCACATTCTGGGTCTTGGGGGTAGGCATGTCTGCCTGTAGGTGACAAAATATGTTTCTTATGCACAGTACGTGTATTGATCATGTCTACACCCAAATTACAGCTTAGGAATTACTCTGTTATAATAAAGAAACTGGTAGGATATCAGATAAAGTTTGAGCTGAAAGTCATTATTGGATAAATGTATTGTCCAATGTTAAGGCTTCCGCGCGGTGTTGATTCTTTGAAATATAACTAGTGTAGATCTACGTCTGACTGGAAGCAACACTGAACTCAAACTAGTTCAGTAACACTGGCGAAAGGCCGAAACAATCAAAATATGTAGTCGACGCTGATGTTGGTCTACAGATATATTTAATAATCACGAAGGGAATCGTCCGATGTCAGCTATGTATGTAAATCCGTATATCTATTCTACTGCTCTACACGAAGCGTCTTCTTTGTAGCGTCACTTAGAGCGTTCTTTTTTTTTTTAAAGATCTGTCATGTCACTTGTCGCTAAGTAAAACTTTCCCCTTATTCCCGAAACAAATAACTAAATCCTAATCATGTCATAACACCAAACAGTGACTACAGAGAGGGTTTTAAAATACTTTCCTCTACTTTGTAGAAATTTTTTTTTGCAGTCTTTTAATACATCACCCTAAAACAACAAGAGATCACTGTGGTGTTGTTTTTTTACAGCAAACTCAGTTTGTACTTGCAACTAAATTATTTAGAAATTCATTAAGCTTGCATTTTGTCTCTGTGTTATATATAATTTTAAGATATTTGATATATTTTAAGAACATCCTCATTGCCAAATTTTGGAAAGAGAAATCATGGAAATGAAAAGAACAACACATTGATCAGAGATTCCAGAACAACAGAAAGTTTCAGAGAAGGTATTGTACTAAATATATTTAATGTACAGTTTCTGTGTTTTTATTGTACTTTTTGTGTGTAAATGTCATACCGCAGCCCTTTGATAATTTGTTGTCTACTAATTATTTTTATCAATAAATTTTTTTAACATTGTAATTAATAACACATTAAAAAAATATAACAAGTACAACAAATCTTTACCTTAGTGTTGACAATGTTATCTTCAAATCTTCTGAACACATTTTTCTCAAATTCCTCAATTTATTTTGCCCTAAATTTGTTTTGAATTTTGAAATGTTTAAAATAGTGACAGTATGTCATTTTAACCACATTTGTAAGGAGAGAACCCTGCCTTTTAATATAAATTTTAAAATAAAAATTGTTTACCTTCTCAAAATAAAAATGCTTATATTATTTCTATATTTCTGCACTAATAGATCGCAGAAAGTATAATGGTAAGTGATAAATGATTTGATAAATGAATAAAACTTTAATTTTAAAAGCACAGCTATAATTTTACAAATAGTTGTTTACCACATTGTAAAACATAAAAACAAATTAATTAATATGTGTAGCATGAAACCTTAAATTGCAATTTCACTTATAGTCTTGTAATAAAATAAACTATGAATGTGTTCTGTAAGTTCACTCTCCACTCTACAGTCTATCTTGCCCCTGGCAAGAATAAAGAAGGTAAAAATGTTCATTTATATGGGAATTGGTTATTTGTTCTAGTGACCCAAACCTGCTTTAGTCACTGTAATATAGAATAGAAAACCGACTTTTTGAACATTTTTTTGTTGATGCATGCTGCTATGATTAATAATTAAAATCAAATACTAGATTTTTTTCTGATTTTTCTACTTTGTAAATATTTACCATTGGAGATTGTTGATTACTAATTATTTTAGTTGAAGAACATCTCAATCCTAGTGAATTTTAACTTTTTTTTTAATAACATGATTATTTATTTTTAATACAAATTAACTTTTGCTATGTTCAAAAACACTGCCAATCTTGCACTTAATAATGGATAACCCTTGCCAAAATGTTGGGGTGAAAAAGCAATTTTGCAATTCCATGTGTTATTTGAATGCCTTGTTTTGATGTTAAAGTGTAAATTCTGGGAAAAAAATGTGACTATTATTAAGCACAGGTTTTTTTGGCATAAAAAAAATCTTAATGTCTCATCCAATGTAAAGGCTATGTCCTGGCCTGTGAAAAAGAAAACTCAAAATTAGATTTTTAGATAACGTTTTACTTAGGAAAATTTATATAACTTCTTAAGTAGAAGAAATAATGATAAGCCCAGAGTCAAGATTTTTGTTAGCATATGTCGAAAAAAGCAAAAGCTCTCATTCAGTCATCACAAATTCACCCTCTCAGACTTAAAAATAAGATTTTTTTACTCAGTTTATATACCTTAATATGCACTTGGAAAACTAAGCACATTTCACATTAAAAAATGACCATTTTATTTTGATTGAATAGGACTATTGTTAACAATTATGCATGTAGATCTATGTAAGCAGACAAGCCTACAGTCCCGCATTATGCGGAACCGTCCCGCAAAAGCATCAAAAAAGCTCACATGTTCCGCCGTTCCGCATTCCCGATTTTTTGTTCCGCCAAGTCTGAATTCCGACACAACAAAAAAAAAAAAAATCGCCGATTTTTCATTATTTATTAATAATGCGAAATGAAAATACTGAATGCAAAATAAAATATATCTAGGTCTGTGTTTATTGTTTACATTTCATCTCCTCCCGGACCCGGTGTGTCCTAAATTTACGAAGATATGGTTGAGCTAGATCTAGTACTCTAGGTCTAGATCTAGATACTAGATCTATTCTTAGAATCTAGAATCTAGTAAGTGCTAATAAGCCAAATTTTCCATTCAAATCCCTTTTCCCGACAAAGGCGCTATGCGGCTATTCTAACACTAACATGACTAACTCGTCTGGTTTCTTAGCCGTCTTAGGTTTCTAAGTCTAAGTAATATTATAAAATAAATAAAGATTCTAGATTCTCATTATAATATTTAAATATTAGTAATCTTATCTAAGAAAAGGATTTTTTTTCAAATACGTTGTTAAAGATCTAGATCTAGACCTAAATGTAATTAATTAACTTAGACACAGTAAGGCTGAGTAAGGCTAAGGCCTAAATAAGGCTATATAATATCTAGTCTACTTATTTAACTTATTAATATTACATACTTAGATACTAGTAGATCTACATAGTCTAAATTAGTATCTAGTAATCTAGATCTAGCACTAGATAACTAGGTCTAGATGATACTAAATCTAGATCTTAGTATCTAGAGAAATAGACTTAGAAGGTGATAGATCTCTAGATTTCTATGTATCATTATCATATGTAATAAATTTAGTTCTCAATAAGTCCATAGATCTAGACATAAATATTTAGATCTAGAAAAAATCTATTAATATACTTATTATAATCTGTGTTCTTAGATGACTTATTAGATGTAGGTCTAGTCCTAGACTAGTACTACTAGTTACTGGTAGACAGACTCTTAAATTATTTTAGATCTAGAACTAGAGACAACTTCTAGAGTGACTAGAGTAGAGCCCTAGAAAAGGATCTAGAATAATCTAGATCTAGTCATTACATTTAGATCTAGTAGTAACAAATAAAAATAGTAACATTTGAGTCTAGGTCATTAGAATATAGATTTTTTTTTTCAGAATTCATCATATAGGAGTTAGAACTATTGATTTCAAACAAAGGACATAATTATGAATTAAAGGTTTTCTTACTTTTAATTATATTATACTATTTACATCTAATTTATAAGAAGCAAACTAGTATTGTTATTAAAGTAATATAATTGAAGTTTTATTTATATTGCGTACAGTATGGCTGACAAACATAAACGCGCATATGTTCCACATTGGGGCCCAAAATTCCACATTTTCAACCTGAGTGTTCCACATTCTGGGTCTTGGGGGTAGGCATGTCTGTGTAAGTGTATGGTCAAAGCTGTAAAATATTTTATTTTTTTTTACTGCAAAGAAAACATGGTCTAAATATTAAAAACCACATTTTAAAGCATGGTATTTGTAAGTTTTCCCAAAACCTAAAATAGCTTTTTGAACATGTGTTTGTATGGACTTAATTACTTGATTGTGAAAGGTAATTTTAGATGAGCTAGATTTTTACCTAGAACCGAAGATCCAAAGAGTTGTCAGAGTGTAGTTATAGGGCCTTTTTGTGGATGTTATTAGGTCTTTTTGTTTTTGCTTGAGGGGAGGTGTAAAGTTGACATTGTCAGCTAAGGATAAAGACTGTATCAAAATCTCTGATTTAGAATGGCAAACTAAAGAAATATTTTGTGTATGTTTCAATAGGTTTTTCTCTTGAATGGTTCTACCAGTTAAGAAAAAAAATCAAATGTATTTCATCTTTAAATGCTATAATATTCAAAGAAGTGTGTGAGCAGGCTTTAAATTTTGAAGTGTTGGTTTTAGACTGTTCCATTGGAGAAGATACAGATAACAAGAGTGTGTGTGCATAAAAAGGATTGTTCAATGGAATTTTTTTATTTTTAAGGGGTTATCAGTAGTTCACATACCAAAAAGTCTTAGAAAAGTCTAAATTGTGGAAAAGAACCAAATTGTTCTATGGGAAATCCTTCCATAAATATTTTTATGAATAATGTCGAGAAATAAGAAAAAAATCTCAGGTGCAAGTAAACTAGATTTTTAATTACTTTTGAAAAAATGACTTTATTTGTTCTATGAAAAGTTTTAACTCTTTCAGTGCGGCAATAGTCTTAGGGAGTAACTTCACTAGCGCTGGTGAGTGCAGCGTTACTCTCAGTGAGTAACTTGGTATATAATATTTATTTCACAAAATTCTAATGTTGAACTTTTTATTTCTTTTTTTTTTACTTTTCGAATTTGAGAGTGATTGTTCTTTATTTTGGTTGTAAATTGGATGCAAAACCAACACTTTTAAAAAAAAAAGACAACCTTGTGTTGGTTGATTTCTCTTTTTTAGTTTATTCTGTAGGACCCAAAATAATGTAAATATAATAACTTTTGAGTGCATTTCTTCATCTTTTATTAACTTTGAACTGACAAAATGTGTTTAGTTTTGTGATTTTTTAGTAATTTTCTTTTTCCGTAATCAGATTAAACTAAATATTTTCTTGAATAACTTATTTTATTTATTACACTTTTGTAGTCAATTCATTTTCCTTTAAAGTATAAACAAACATGGTAGATTATAAAATAAAAAGTTAATAAAGTTATATTAACTCTACCCGACTTGTACATTTTTGTTCATCCTGGAAAACTTCATTTTTTTAAATCAAAATAATACGCACTGAAAGAGTTAAATGGAGATTGTTTTGATTCATTGCCAATTTTAAATCAGAGGCTAGCAATGCTGTGGTGTCACTACTTTGTGGATTTAAAAAGAAAGATTCCGAAATGTTTTATTTTGTTTTACATTTAGGCTGGGGTTTTCCTTTAATTGGCTAACCATAATTAATGCATTCTAACAGTTTTAATTATTTTTCTAATAGTTCAGTTGTGATTTAAATAATAATTTTCGGTTCATTTGTGCATGCATTTAAATATTAAGCTTAGAAAGTGACTATTCAGAATTTACAGGTTCATCACTTTAAAAAATGATTCAATGTTTCTCTCCTTATTAAAAGTCCACATCTGTTCCTCTTTTCCTATTCTTGCAATCAACACTTGCACCCATGGAAATCTCTTTTATCTTTATGAGGAGGTAGAATATTTTCTGTTTAACATAATTCCATTAACAATCAGCATTTCACATTTGATAATAAAAATGTTTTCAGTAGTATTCAAAGCTTTTTCTTTCATATATTTTTTTAGTCTTGAATACCCTGAATTATCAATTCTAATTCATCACCAAAAGAATAACAAATTTAAAAAAAAATTTTTTTTTTATAGAAATTGCATGGAACATTTTAAAAAATTAATAATTTATAGGAGTATTTACATATTAGCAACTATTCCCTAATACTCGTTAATAAGATGGAAATTATTTTTTAGCATAAATATTCTAAAGATCTATTCATAAACTTGAAATTTATAAGTGTATCAAAATTCAACTTTTAGCTAATGGAAATTATTGTTGTTGATTACTATTTACACAAATTTGAACAATAAAAAGAAAATTTGAAATTGACTTAACATTTTTAAAAGCAAGCAAAAATGTTGCAAACTCTTAAAATTACTACTGGTGCATAAACTTATTGAATTATTTAGCCACATAAGTACAAAAGTTCAAGGTTGTTGTATTCAATTGATTTTCTTTTTCTCTTTTTTTGCTTTCTGTCATTTTAAATTTTTAAAAATTAATTGGTAGGCAGAAATTGTGTGCTTTTAGAAAAAATGTTGTTTTTTTTTCTTATAGATATGACATCTAGATTAGGGGTGGCACTTGCATTTTTTAGCAAAAGTTAACACACCATTAAACTTAAGTTTCTGTTGTTTCATTTCTCTATAACAATGCAATATGACGTGTATCATGTTTTTTATAAACTGGATATTTTGTGTCAAGTCGAAATGATGTTTAAGCTAGAAGTGAAGATAAACAAGTGTGAGAACAGTTCTGACAAGAAATGCAATTTAAAAAAATTAAATTTTCATGCCATTTTTTTTTTTTTTCTTCATAAAAAAATAAAAAATGTCATTATTACTTTGAAATCTCTTCCCAGATCCATCTTTATTACCCTTTTCCCAAAATTTTTCGTACTGGTAAAACATTTTTGTTAATACAATGTTAGCGAATTCTTTTTTACATAGTTTCATTTAAATATAACTTTTACAGTCCTTTCTTTAAAAAAAATAAATGAAGGAATTTTCTACTGCGCAGTTCTTCCTACAATTTATTATATGAAACTTCAATAACTTTGTCATATTATTTCAAACCTGATAAGATAAAATTTAGTCTTGTTTAAATAAAAACAAAATTTTTTTTGTTTTTATCAATGTAAGTAGGATGAAACAAATCTATCTTTTAACTTTTTATGTTAATTTCATATGTCTGACTTGTATCTATCATTAAACAGAGGCTGCCATTGATGTTCCTAGTAGCATAGTTCTTGGTGAGTCTCCAGCTATCACACCTACTAAAGAAGAAGTTATTGAAGCTGGCCCTCAAGTTAAAGCACCTCTTGCTTCTGTAGAGGCCTTTGAAGAGAAAATTCAGAAAACTGTCTCAGCTCCTGTTACAGCAGCTCAACCACCTCCAGCTTACAAGGAAAATGGCCAGGTAACTGGGTTTTTTTTAATATAATTATAAGATGGGTTACATTTAAATCAGATATTTAGTTTTAAATACAGTGAAACCTCATCTAACGTGAAGAAATAAATATATTGAAGAGTAGATATAAATGAAATTCGAATTAGCCTTAAGCAGGTCAATTCTACCATTTCATTTACATGGTAGTTCTGATGTCTTGATATTTGATCCATTCTGATGTTTTGCAGCATGAAAAAACATTTAATTAGAACTAAGCCATATAAATATTAAATTTTGTTTGATGGTAGCTTTAGATTTTAAAAAAGTTTTCTTTTATTGAATTAATTGATAATTACCTTATGGATAATACTTAGTTCTAATGTTAAATTTCTACAAAAGCCTTGAATACAGAACATTCTTGAGTATTTTCTTTACACATTTAGTTTTAGTTAATTATATTTATACTCTGAACAAAGCTGAAATGTTTGTGATTCTCAATGGCATGATAGTCTAATAAATGATTAATGTCACTTGAGAAAATATTCTATCATTACAATGTAATGGTGAATTTTTCAGTCAACATATGACATTCATAAGAGTTTTCATTATAAGATAAGCTAACAGTTGTGTAAAAAAAATGCTTGAATGTAAATAAAATCACTGACTAATTTCCTTGCTAGGTTGTGAAAGAGAGACCTGCAGTATTGGAAACCAGTATAGATGAAACCCTACCCTATGAACCTAACAATACATTAGAGGACAGTGATGAAGACAGGCTAGTTGACAAGCCCAATCTAGATGAGCAGATCAAGCAGCTTGAGGAAGAGATAATCAATCCAAGTTTTCAGAAAGATCTCAACTTGTCTCCTCCAGAGGCTGTGCAACCAGTTGCTAAGGAAACTCCAAAAAAAGAACCAGTGAAAACATCCTCAGGAGTCTGTGTCAAGGCTGTTATGATCTCTGTAGTTATCATGCTACTACTCTCAATGGCTCTGTTTTATGTGGTATTCTTTAGCCCAATCAAGCACCCAATCATTTCCAAGATGAGACATAGCCTAGCTTTTCTGGAGCCTGTGAAAGATCTCTTGATACATAAAACTAATCAAGTTGTTGGTTACTTTAAAAAATAAACTATCCTTTTTTTTTTTGGTGGATAAATATTCTCATTTATTTTCTACTCAGCTCATTTCTACCTGCCAGACTGTTAGTGCGTTCAGGTCAACTCCAACCTTCAATATGTTGTGATTTTTCATTTGAATTTTTTTATACATATTTTATTCAGATTTGTAAAGACTTGAGCTCGTACTCTCATTAAATTTGTAAAAAAAAAACAAAAAAAAAAAAACATTGTGAATTCCAAAAACCCAACTATCTTTCCTCTTACTATATTATCTTTTATATGATTGTGGCAGTGGAAAGATTAAGATATCACATACATATTATATTAAATATATTTCCACATTCTTCTATTAAGACTTCAACATATTAATGTTATGTTGTCCTCATACATCTGTGTATGAAGAGAAGGCTGTTATTGATATGGTTTTGGGATTTCCACTTAGAATGCAAATGTTTCTTTTATCATTTACTTTTGATGTGAATGATGTTGGTGGTTGGAAAGTTACATGGTGCTGATTTAGTTGTGGATATTCCTGTAGTTGTTAGTTGCATGTCTTTGGCTTTTGATACATTTGTTGTGCTTTTTTTTTTGTTTGAATTTTTTACAAGTGATTAGTGAAGTATAATAACATATTTCCATTTTTTTTTTTTATAAAAAAAAATTCATATTACTGGTATGTTTTAGTTTCTATCTTTGACTTCAAGGAAGTTGATTTATAAGATTTGAGTATAGAGTTGCTCAAATGTTATATTGTAATGTTGTAAGCAATATTTACTGATATGTAATCTGAGATTCGGTATGCAGTAATTTGTTAGATTTGTTATACACACTCTATTCTAAACAAATGATTGTGAAAATGAATTATATTATTTAAGTCATTGTTTTTAAAACTAATCTGTACCTTGGCATGAATGAGAGAAAATGCAAGCCTACTAAATCATCACATAAATAAGTTCATTGTCATTCTCAGAGCTTCGTTTTTCTTTTTTTAATTTTGTATATGAATCTCATGCTTGTGTTACAGTACATATGTTTGGTGGGACACAGAGGGTATCACATTCCACCTCTTATGAATAAACCAAAAAAAAAAAAACAACTAGAAAGCCACTCTCTACGGTTTATTAATATAATTGCTTATTATAATCTTTTTTTTTTTATTATCACAGTTCGTTGTCCCTTTGTTAACTATCATTGCCCTGGGTGATCTTTTGTTTGGTAATATTATCATTGAACATCCTTTGCGAAGTTTCACCATTAAGTTTGTGTCTATTATACTTCTATACCTGCTATTCTTTGTGCCTAATACTACTAACAGGGTCATTCACTGTAGAAAACTTTCACAAGCATTGCGATCTAACTATAATATTTACAGCAAATTTGTATCACTTAAATTTTATCTATCTTGCATATCATTATTTATATTTTATTTTTGTAGGCTATACTCATTTCTACAAATGTATATACAAATCACTTTTGCATCACCATTTTAGTTTAATATGTTCACAACTATTTTTGCCAGATTGATGTAGTCACATTGTCTCATCCATTAGATAACCTTCTATATCCTTATAATCATTTGATATAGCGTACTTTCATTTTCGACAAGGATGAGATATGTCATGTGATTTGAAGAACAAAAGTATTTCAGGAGTGCCAATGATCAGAGGCATAAACAGAACAAACTTAGTCAGTGTGTTGTTTTTAATTGATGCTGTTTTTTTTTAATATAGATTTTGTGTTAACTTGAAAACTTATTTTAATTAACAAATCTATTTATGGGTTTAATTTTTATCAGCTTGGGAAATTATAATTGTGTTTCATGTTTTATTTGTAATGATGAGAAATCAGTAAATTGATACATAATATTGTTATAAAATTATTTTTAAAGGCATTTATTTAGTTGTTTCTTTCCTGTGCCTAGTTTGTATCTTGCTACTTATTGAAATATTTTTGCTGTGATGTCTATTGCTAAGCTTTTGCACTTTGTAGATATTTTTAGTTCAAGAAATTAAGGCATTGCTTTTTTTTTTTCTTTTAAAACTTTTTTTTGTTGTTTTTTTTTGTCATGCCATTTTTTTGTGTTCTGTTTTTTCCCCATACATGTATTTAGTAAACTGTAAATAGCATTGAACCAATTCCTTGATCTTAATTCCTATGTTCACCAGTGCAATGTGTAAGAAATGTTTCAAATAGTTTCATCTTTTAAGAATCTTATTTACCAGATTCGTTGTGTCATTTCTGTATATTGGTTTTGTACCACTAGAAAACTACAAATATTCATCACGTTTTGTATTTATTTTTTTTTTTATGAATTGGATTTCTTATTTACTTTCTGTGATGCACTTTCTAATTTTCGGAGTGGGCTTCATTCAAGATTAGCTCTATGTCAAGTTTATGCCTTTTTTTTTTCATGTGAGTGAAATCATAATTTATCTGTTTCTTTTGTATTCATTTGACAATTTTATGATTCAATTTTGTTTAGATTATATCTAGATACGTCTTGGACTAATTCATTTCCTTAGGTTTCTTTTTCTCTTGTCCCCCCTAAAAGGCAATCTCTTTTTTTTTCAAGGCAGCAAACTTTTCTATCATTTATTTTTGGTAATTAAGTTGATGTTGTGTATCTACTGAAATATTTTAGTTGGGGCAGGATTCTTTTTATAGTGCATTTGATAAATATTGTCCATTTAAAAAAAAAGGCTATGCACAGATTTTTGTAATGAACTGATATCCTAGAGGAACATTAAATGCACATTCTTTCAACTTGTATTGAACTATTGTTTCCGTGGACTAGAGATAGGCTGCAGATATTATAAATTTGCTTCAATAAATATTGTAGTTCCCAAGAAAATAAAATTTGGAGATAATGCATGCAAAGATCTTTGTGTTATTTTGTTTAGTGGCTATGTACTCTGTGTTACAAGCAGAACATCATTATTACCTTCTGCCATACTCAGGTTAATAATCCTTATAACAAAATTTATACTGGGAAAAAAAAGCAAATTATTAAGAAATATGCTGTTCCTGTTTTTTAATTGGCCAAAACAAACTCTTTTTGAATAATTTTATACATAGTCAACAGTATGAAAAACAACATTAAATGCGTGGTTTTGATATTTAGGTTAGATTATAATAACTTACTTAATCAGTTGTACACTAACCATATCACTTAGCTCCAAGAAGAAAACACTCTTTTAAACAGAAAATGCAATCGCTCAAAATGTTTTTAAAAAATGCTGCTTTAACCTGGAAACAGATGTAGGCCTGTAAAAAAAATATTTATTCCACTTACTTTAAACTTTCTTGCATTAGCTAACCACTAGCCCATTTGATCACAAAATGAGTCAATAGGTAAAAAAGTATTTGTTCCTATTTCTCTCTCTTTTTAATCAACTTAAAAGCTCATTCTAAAAAATTAATAGTACTGAACCTGAAGAAAATCCTATATAAATGAATGTGCAGCTCCCTGCATGTTCTCTTTATATTCTGAATAATGGCATATATATTACCATTTCTAAAGTTGCTATTAGATATGTATTTCTCATTTAACCTAATATGATTGTTTAAACTTTCCTATCAAACTCTTTGTAAGAGGTATGGGTTAATATTATACATGACTATCATCTTTAATGGAGCTGATACATATATATGGCAGTAATTGTGTGGTTCTTTCCCTTATATAAGCTTTTTTTTTTTTAAAAAAAAGTATTTTTTTTATTATGCTAGATTAAACCTCTTCAAAATATGATCACAAGTTTAATACTGTATTTAATTATTTACTGCATCATAAGTGTAACACTGCATTTAGTTAATTTACTTGTACTATGCTGTCCTGGAAATTACCTTCAGACATTAAAATAAAATAATAATAAGGCTTGTCCTAGTCAGAAAAGTAGGGAGTGTCAATATTTAGCCACATTCCAGCACAGACATATTGTCTTCCTGTGGTTTGAATTCTCTTTTCCCCAGGACAAGACATTCAAACAAGGCTGAACACAAAACCCCCCATACCTCCCTTATTTCAATTAGTTGTTTTTTTAAATCCTAACCAGACAAGATCTTCTTTTTCTTTTGTTATCCAGGCCAAGTAGTTATTAATTGACTGACTTATCTTGGACTTCTCCGTTTGATTGGGGAGTGTGAAATGGTTGTGATAAGAAACAAAAGTGGTCTATTAGATCACACATCATTTTGTTATCCCAGGAACCCAAACAAAACAACAAAAAAATGCATCCACATTTATTACTTGCTTAGAAAGAAGTGTAGTTGTCATGATTTTGTGTGTGTGTTAACTTGTGCAGTGCAGGTACATGTATTATGTATCTTGACATGACCCAAAATTTGTCATTAGTAACAC